>NW_025422052.1:0-51387 GCF_011764305.1 Mustela putorius furo
GGGCTGCGTGCTGTGCTGCGCCAGAGGGGAAGAAGATAAAGAAGCCATTAAAGAAGTTTGCCTCCACGCGTGTCTCCGTGTCGTTCTTGCTGGCGGGAAGCGACAATCTTACTCCTCCCTCTAGCATTTTATTTCTAATGAACAGTACTCAGGACTGAAGTTTGAGATGCCTGTGAGACACCTCAAGTGAATTCAACAGACAGTTGGATATATGTGGCTGGTGCACAAGGATGGTAACCGATAGAGACATTTGGGATTCACAAGCTTAAGGTTATATTTGAAGTTATGAGGCTATATAGGATTCCCTACCAAGTGAAATGTGTACCCAAAATGACCCCAAAACTTACCTTCTGCAACAGACCTTGTGGGAAATATGGGAAAGAAAGGAAAGAGGGTTCCTTTTACTGTTTTGGTTTATATGTAATTTTCACTCCATTTGCTTTATGTGGTTTCCTATCATGCTTCCAAAACTTAACATTTTGAAAGCAGCTGAGTTGAGTCCCATCGCAGTAGTCATAGGGTCAAGGTGAAAAACAGAATATAGAAGATAAGACCACATCATCAGTTACTCCGGGAACCAGATATATATCCAGTTCATACGGTGGTATATGTCCATCTAGTTCTCTCCAGTATGTCTACACACACACACACACACATTCACTTCAAATGCCTACTCACAAACTAGGTAACATTTCTTATAATGGGATAATTCATTAATACAGTGTTCACCCAACACTGGACCATTCCTGTATCAGTTACAAACTCAAATCACCAAGTCCACCCCACTCCCCAACTCACCTTCAGGAGCCACTGTTCCTAACAAAGATTTCTTCCTCTAGAAGGGAAGAACTGCGCCCCCTTCCTGATCATGGGTCTTGATTCTAGCAATGCCTTCTATCCTCCTCCCATATACTTGACCATGCACTGCCTCTTTCTGACACAGGATAGATATCGCCACTGTCCATTTCTCTAGCCAACTTGGGTTAAAGGTGCCACCTATTCTGTTTTTTTTTTTTAAGTCTTCATTCAAATTCTAGTTAACATACAGTGTTAATACTAGTTGCAGGTAGACAATTTAGTGATTCAACAATTACATACAACACCCAGAGCTCATCACAAAACTGTAATCCTTAATCCCCATCAAGGTGCTCCCTAGTCTTACCCCAGTACCCAGTACTAATACTTACACTATAAGCATATATAGTAACTAGTGAAAACTTCTTGGACATACCTCCACTTCAAATTTTGGCAAAATGACTCAAAGAATATTTTACCTCACTTATCTTCCAAAATGAAAGCTATTATACTGATAGCCGTTTCTATTTCTCCAACTGTAAAACCTTCGTACCTCAATCAAAACCACAGTACATTAAAAATGAAACACAATAAAGGCAACATTTTAATTTTATTCATCAAAAATTCATTGTGTAAGTGGCAACCTGGAACGGAGAACCTCAATTCAGGGCAAAGGCAGTCTGGCCCTTTTGAGGGAGAAGGGGCCCTGGAATCAATGGGACCCAGGAGCAGTAAGTGCTGGGAGGAAGCGTCTTGGGGAGAGGCAGTTCAACTAACTCGCCGAGACATTTGGATTGTTGAGCTCATACAACTTGGAAACCTCACAGGATAACTGCAAGGGCCATGGCCATGCCCAGTTAGCGACAGTAGCGGGCGCATGCGGGTTCCTTTTTTGACGCGTCTTATGAAGATTGCCTCATGGCCGGGGGCACAGCATAGAAGCAGCGTGTAGAGCATGGGGTAGTCGTGGTGCTCCCCGATTTCAGCCCGCTCTCCCATGACGAGACGGAGCTCATGTCATCAAGTGCATGGCAGCAAGGTTGGACTAATTGGTAGCAGAGGAATCTGAGGTGCGGATCGGGAACCCAGGCTCACAAACACAGGAAGGAGGAAAGGAGAGTGAGTCAGGGACAAACACCCAACGGTGGAAGTGACAGTGGGCTCAGGACCATGAGCGACCAGGGTGATAGGAGGATTCGCATCTCTCACGGTATTCGTCTAGGAACAAGAGATGAGAGAGGAAAGCCCTCGCCAAGATGAGGATGAGTGACAGAAGGAAATCCGCGTAGGGATGGCAGGGACAGGCCGGGCAGGCAAAAGCCACGAGTACCTCAGGATCTGTGTGATTTGCAGCTGCTGCTCGAATAATAGAACCAGCCTTCTTAAGAGGCAAACCCCAGGCACGGAGAGAAAGGCTCTGAGGCGGAGATTTAGCCCAGGCGGAGCGGGAGAGGCGAGGGCTGTGAACTGGCTATAGATCATTTGCTGTGGTACCATGGCTGGCTACCGGCAGGCCAGGCCCCCAGTGTGCAGGCGTTTGGCTCCAGGGACAGGGCCATGGACTGGCTGTGAGCCCTGCTGCAGCTTGAGTAGGAGGCCTGGAGGGGAAGACGTGTGGATTTCGAGGGCAAGGCTGCGCCTGTAGCTACTGTTGTGGAGAATAGGACCTCGACCAAATGGGCCCGCTCTTGCAGTCGAAGAGAGGCAGCCGGATGGGATGATTTGATCGCGACTGCTGAGAGTCCAGACCCTGACGGGGGCTAGAATAGCGGCCCTCGCCATGCATGAGTTGTGGTGGGGGCTTCTGCATAAGAGCAGGACCTGCGTGGGGAATATAGGGAGGCTTCTTATTAGCGGTGAAACAACCAGCAATGACGGCGGCGGCCCCAGCCGGGCCTGGATGTGAGAGGCGTTGCTGCTGGAAGAGCCTACGGCCGGATCCCCAGAGCGCGCATGCTAAGGAGGGCCCGGGCCCGACGCGAGACGAATGCCGCCTATGGAAGAGCAGGCTGCCTGGCGGGAGCGCGTTGTGTGCTTCCATGCCAACCGCCTAGGCCGTGGCGGCTTAGCCCCGCAAGAGCGAGTAAGAGCGCGTGGGCGGTGGGATGGTATATGACTCAGCTCGAAGGGGAACGGCGCACTGGAGGAGTGGCAGCAGGCATACGCGGGGCCAGAGCCTGACTGGGCGGCGACGGCCGACTTCGGCGCCGGCGGCGTCGGCACAGCCGGTGGATATCAGTGACCTGGCTGAGCTTGTGCCGCGCGCGGCGTCGACAAACAGGTTCTGGACCTCAGTGTCATGGCCCGTCAATGGCGGACGAGGCAGAGGCCTGGCCTCACGATGTCACTGCCTGAGATAGATCAATTGCCTAGTCGGGGTAATGTAGCCGCAGCCCACTGAGGGCAAGCAGGCATGGCCTGGCTTGCTTGACTGCGGAGAGCTGGGCCTGGGTGCTCCGGCCTGACTTAGCGAGGGCCAGGGCCTGGCTGCGGCTGCCTGGACCCCACGAGAAGAAGATGAAGCCCGCAGAACGCGCCGACGGCCTCTGGGCTGAGGCCCGGAGAAGATGGCGGTTTGCAAGGCACGGGGCACTGAGGCGCAAGAAACCCAGGAAACAGACAGCGACACCCTGGAGGCTTCTGAGCCTGGGGCAGGTCTCCTTGCGGCCCGAGGCCTGCTTCTTCTCCACGGCCTTTCCCCAGGCTCGTGCGGCAGGTGTCGGAAGCCCGATGGCCTGGCCAACCCCCTCCATGGCTTGCACCACGGCGCCCCCACGCCACACTGCGTGTGAGGCCTGGAGACCTTGGCCCGCTTCCGGGCACTACACATCTCAGCTCGGCGTGGGGACTGCGGCCGCCCTGGAGGTCGACGCACGCTCCTTCTGCCCTGCACACGAGCCGTAGAGGGCAGATCCGGGGGACCCTCGCCGTTGATCGAAATGGCGCCAACAGCAGCCAGCCAGGCGCGGAGGCGCAGAGGGAACCTGCTGTGCCACTGTGTGGGGCGCCACCAACCCGATGGAGAAGGACGCCCCCGCTCGAGGCCGAGGGGACGGGGGCCCTGGGACGGATCGGGGCTTGCTTGACACCATAGGACACCTCGACGCGGGGGGCAGGGGAACCTTGTTCGTCGGCCCCTACGGGCACCCTCACCCTGAGGGTTTCTTGCTTCCGCGCCTTCTCGTCGGACGATGACAGGGTGGCCATAACTGCTGGAATTCTCTCTCAGAAGCTGTGAGAGCGCGGCTACAGACGCCGATCTGAGTAGGAGCTCTGGGGCAAGGAGTGAGGAGCGAGATGGGTGTGCTCTGGTCTTGATTTTCCTTCTTCTGATTGTTCAGCCGGTTTGTCACGTAACTCTCGTCTTCAAGGGAGCGAGCCAACCTAGCTCCATCCGGACCCCGAACCCCGACCGTGTGCTCTGCAGGGTACGGGGGGGGACGCGCTGCCTGCTGGGTCCACGAATGTGAATTCCCCATCCATACCTGGGACTGGACCACACGGGGAGGGCGATGCTGTCTGTATAAACACCTTCTGAGCACACCATTCCCCCCCACCACCCCAAATAAGTGTTTAGCTTGTCAGCTCCACTCCCGGTGGATGAAACTTTCAATCAGTGGCTTGAAAAAAGTCTGAAAGAAATACCACACTGGCAAAAGGACATGGAGATAGCCGCTTGAGCTGGGCACCCTCCTTTTTTTGAATCCGACAGACCCTGGCCTATGGGTGACTCCAGAAGAGACTGTCCGGAACTCCTTCGGGCATCTGAATGACCCCACACAGGGCTAATAAGTGCGGCTGTAGGGTTGGAGAGCGGCCTGAAGGCATAGCAAAAGGGATGGGCCCCCACTGCTTGCCTGGGCTCGGGATGTTCAGCACTGCTCTGCCACGCACACAGAGGCGGATTTTTAGAATTTTCCGGTAGGATGGAACTTTCTTGCCTGTGTCCGGGTATCCTGAACACAGACTGGGGGTTGCCTGGCGAGTAAGGACAATACTGTCCCTTAAATACGCATCAGCAATTGTATAGTAATCCACTGCACAGTAATCCAATGACGAATGTACATTCATTTGTTTGACCTACTCTCTAGTTTCTGTTAAAGCAAATACGCCGTGATGCCCAGACTGAAGTCCCACAGGTTTAGACTTCAGGGATTTTTACTCGTTATATTACGAGAGGGGCTGCATTTACAGAAGACCGGACGACTCCCAAAACAGAAATGCCAATGTAGGAAAGGTAGCACCTAACTTCTGACGCACCTGTGATGGCAAGTTTATTTTATGAAATTGGAATCCACCTGACCCATAGATACGGTTTGGTCACCTGCTTTTTGGGGTCCAAGAAAACTCCCTCTCCCATGTCAATAAGTACATTTCCACAAGGCCATTTTTAAGTACAAAATACTCCCATTTATACCAGAAGCTTACATCTTCAAAACATTCCAATAGCAACCAACTTTTCACGCTCTATAACACATCACTGTGAGGTAACATCCTTCTTACTAAAAATTGTTTCATATCTTCAGTTGTGTCCTTGCTGTTGGATAGAACCTCCCAGATGAAGCAATTCTTTGGCACAGGCCATGCAACATTTGAATTCTTTGAGCAAAATATTTAGCAGATGTTCTCCTGAAAGTCACTGTTAAAACAACTTCAGCCAAATGGAATGGATGCTTACTGGACTGGAGGAGCAACTGGAATGAAAACACAACGCAAAGTAGAAAGGAATGGTATTTGGAGTGTTAAACAGTATGGAATGGAAAATGGATTCGAATGGAATGCAGAACAGAAAATGAAGTGGGAGACTACTTGCGGTGGAAAAACTGGAATGAAATGGGGGATGGAATAGTGACTTAAAACAGGATATGGAATGGAAAATTGAACAGGATGGAAACTGAATGGAATATAATGGGGAGAAAATGGAATGGAAAGGGAAGTGGACAATAAATACCTGATGGGCATGTGGAATGAGAAAATATGTTAAGTAATGTTATATGAGAAAAAAATGGAGTGGGAATATACAAGTGAAGTAAAAATAGGGGGAAGAAACCAATGGAATAGAATATGCAAGGTCATGAAATCAATGGACTATGAAATTTGCATCATAGATTTAGAAGTCCCAGGATGGAATAGCAACAAATGGAATGAAACTGGGAATGAAATATAGAATACAAATTATAAAGGGTGGAATAGACAATGAATACCAAATAAATGGAATGGAATATGGGAAATGAAATACTAAGGAAATAGAGGATGTGATTAAATGAAGAGAATGTGTTCTGCCTCATCTACTGCTCCATAACTTAGTGTCATGGAACAATGACCATCTGATCATGCTCAAGGCATCCTGTAGAGCTAGAATTCAGATGGCAGAGGGCAGATGGGCCTCATCTCTGCTCTATGATGGTTGTTGTCTGAGGCCTCAGTCAGCCTGTGACAACTTGAATGGCTGTGAGATCATGAGCAAAAAAAACACCAATCAGCCAGGACCCTTAGATTTTGGCCATAGCATCTGGGTGGATGGTGGGGCCACTTCCTGGAATTGGGGAAGACCTTGCAGATTGGGAACACAGTGGGAATCTTTAGTGATTCTCAATGGGAAAGAAAGATCTGGAAGAGTAAAGGTTTTTTTGTGTGTTGTTTTTTTTTCATTTGGCAGAGAGAAGAGACCTCCCCCCGTCTCCCCGAGAAGAGAGAGCGCACAAGCAAGAGAGGGATGGAGAGAGAAAGAAGTGCAAGCAGGGGGAGTGGCAGGCAGAGGGGAGAAGCAGGCTCCCGCTGAGCAAGGAGCCCCATGCAGGACTCAATCCCCAGGACCCTGAGATCAGACTGACCAAAAGGCAGCCGCTTAACCGACTGAAACCACCCAGGCATCCCTGGAAGAGTAAGTTTTGTTTGCCTCATAACTTTTATATTCTAAATGTTCTCAACGGGCATAGATTTGCTCTTGCATTCAGAAAAATACAGATATTTGCATTCTGGAAAGCAACTAATTTTTTAGTGTCTTTGATTATGATTTAAGTAGAAAGCCGTTGTAAGAAACCAGGCTCTCTCATATGCTACCAGATGGGGCTCTGCATTCAGAGCCCTTGCCAGATGGAAGTTTGACAAGACATATATATATAAACATGAATCCATTTGATGCTACAATTCCTCTCTTCTGGGCATTGATTCGGAAGAAATATACATATGTAAAAACACAATGTGATTTGATCGGAAGTGATATTTTGGGTCATTTGTTTTAAAAAATGGAAACCACCTTAAATTTCTGGCAGGATGGGTGGATGGTCCACAGAATAAACTTATGTAGAGTTTATGAGATGTTTCAGAAGAACTTTTAATGCTATTGGAAAATGGCTATGTTATTACAAATAAAAAATTATATTCTGCAATATAGTGTTTGTATATTTATATCTCTCAGATATATAATATATATATAGGATATATAGATATAGATTATATATCTATAATATAATCTATATAATAGAAATCCAATTGTTTTTGTATATAGATATTATATATATCTATATATCCTATATATATATATAGAATTCGATGTATATTAAAATCTCATTTACTGTAGAGTAATGCTGCTCATTCAGGGCCACGGTGCCCTCCAGGGGGCACTTGACCAATGTTTGGAGACATTTTTGTTTGTTGCAACCTGGGGAAAGGGGAGATGCTACTGCCATCCAGTGGATCAAAACTAGGGATGCTGCTTTAAAAATCCCTTGAATGCACAAGCCAGCCTCTTACAACAATTATCTGGTCCAAATATCAGTAGTGTCCAGGTTGACAAACCCTGTGGTGGGGTATTTAGATAATTTGGAAAGTTTAAAAAAAACAAAATTTAAATCACAGTCAATCCTGTCCGTGATCAATAACTATTGTTAAAAGTTTGGTATGTGTATGTGTTGAATTTTCTGTGATAACTTTATATTTTATAATCACCAGAAGGGCATATGTGAAGTAAACTACTTCATTTAAGAGTTATTCTTCTTTCACAATGCACTAAACATTTCTCAAAAATTAACCATATTAGTCTTTGCTTAAGAAATGATGTACCTTAAGAAACTCCATAATTTCAGCTCATGTATGGAGAGGGACATTCCACCAGTATACATCAATCCAGTCACCATCGATCTCCTGATTTTTATCTTTCTGTTGAAAGGTTTCATTTCCAAAGTATTTACATATTCGGTTAAAATAAAGAAAAAAACTGTGGCCCACAGTGCAATGCATCTGATGCGACAGGAGAGTGTGGCTGACTAACCAGGTCATAGTAATGTCATTACCCTTCCAGTGACTGGTTTAGGAATGGGCATTCCCCGTCGATATTCTCCCATATCAATAAGATGCATGTCTGGGATGGCGTTTTTTCAGCGTGTCTCAGAGACACACAACAGATTGTTTACATTAAAAATCTCAAAAAGTATATGTTTTTGCTATTGTAATTAATAAATGATTTAGCGTGGTTGCTGGATATATGGTCAATTTTACAAAATACAATTGGATTTCTATATACTGGCATTGAAATTACAAGGAGAAAGAAATGTTAAACGCCATCTATTATAGCATCAGAAAAGAAACACCTAGGAACAAATCTAACAAAGGAGTCCCCAAGACCTCTGCCCACAGATAGCACTTCTGAGAGAAATTAAAGACAACCTACATAAATCAGACATGTGTCATGCTTATGTATTGGAAGACAACAGTATGAAAGTGAATGGGAGAGAGAATTCTTGTGAAAATGATCTATGGATTCAATGCATTCCCAATCAAATTCCCAGCGTGTTTATTTTTTTCTTTTGAAAACGGAAATTGGCAAGCTGATTCTAAATTATATATGGCTAACAAAGATCCAAGAACAGCCAAAGCCATCTAAAACAAAAAATAAGACTTTTTCAGGACTTTCACAACCAGATAGCAAGACCAACTATTACACTGTTACAATTAAGATAGTGTGGTATGAGCACAAGATAGACAAACAGGCCAAAGACACAAAGAGAAGGGTCCACGAACAGACTCACACAAGCAGGGTCACCACATTTACAACAATTGTGCCACATAGAGTGCTCTGGGGAAAGGATGGTCTTTTAACTAAGTGGAGCTGAACCAACTGGGTATCTACCTACTTGGGAAAAAAATTAACTTTGGCCCCCAACATATGCACACACACAAAAATTAATTCCAGAAGTTAAAGCTTATTGAAAAATAACATTATGAACAAATCTTTGTGACCTTGGGATAGGGAAAGATAGTGGAAACAGCACACAGAAGGCACTAATGACAAAATTTGGACTTCATCAAAATAAGGACTTCGTTCATCAAAAGACACATTTAGAGAGTGAAAAGATGAACCTCAGAATGGGAGAAAGGTATTTGTGACGTGTATTTCATGGATGTCTGGTGTTCGGGATATAATACCTCCTGAAATCAAGAGGGAAGAAGGACGATGAAATGAAAAACTGGCACAATATTTGAACAGGACCTTCACAAAACAGGACAGCCAACTAACTAAACGATGAGCAAATAAAAAGCTACTCATCCTCAGTCACCAGGGATATGCACATTAAAATCCCAGTGAGGTGGCACAGTCTGTTAAGCCTCGGACTCTTGGGTTTGGGCTCAGATCGAGATCTCAGAGTTGTGAGATTGAGCCCTGAGCTCTGCACTCAGAGCAGAGACTGCTTAAGACTCTCTCTCTCCCCCAACCCCCACCACCCTCTGCCCCTCCCCTCTCTTTGTGCACACGCTCTAAATAAATTAATAAATAATCTTTGGAAAAAATAAATAAAATAAAATCCCTGACGAAGCATCTATCAGAATAGCCAAGACAACTTACAATATCAAGATTAGGTGAGGATATGGAGGAACTCTCTAATGCTGGTGCAAGTGTAAATTGGTACCACCTCTTTGGAAAACTGGCACTATCCTTCAAAGCTGAACATGTACTTTCTCTATAACCCAGCAATGCCATCTGTATTAATAGTCTATTCCTGCATAACAAAATACCATAAACTCAGCAACTTAAAAACAATGTCTGTTTATTAGCTCACAGTTCTGTAGGTCAGAGGTCCATGTGTGGCATGCCTTTGTTCTCTGCTTGGTGTATCACAGGGTGAAATCAAGTGTTGGGCAGACCGTATTTCTTTGTGGAGGCTCTGAGGAGAAGTCCACTGCCAAGCTCATTTGGGTTATTGGCAGAATTCAGTCCCACTCTCAGCTCCTAGAGGCTGCCCGCAGTTCCTTGCCACATGGACCCCTCCAGATACCTTTTCATTCCTGAGTCTTTCAGAAGGGGTCCGTTTTAAGGGCTCACCTCATTATGGCTGGCCCACCCAGGATGACCTCCTTATTTGAAGGTCTGCTGATTTGGGACCTTAACACAGCTACAAAATCTCTTTTCCCATGTAACATAACATAATCATCACAAGAGTGATATCTGATCATATTT
The DNA here is from genome assembly GCF_011764305.1 of Mustela putorius furo. Taxonomy (NCBI): domain Eukaryota; kingdom Metazoa; phylum Chordata; class Mammalia; order Carnivora; family Mustelidae; genus Mustela; species Mustela putorius. Next base: position 10,253 of record NW_025422052.1, read on the forward strand.
ATGGGCTCCTCTTACACTGAACAGGAGGGGATTATACAAGATTGAGGGTCACTTGGAGTCCTCTTAGAAATTTGCCTACCACAGTGCATCATCCTCTGGCCCCCAGTGATCCAGTCTGTCCCACATTCAAAATTCACTCACTCCAACCCACAGTCTCCAAATTTCTCATGGTATTATGGCAACAGCTGAAGTCTAAGAGCTCATCAAAACTGCACAGCTCAAAGTCCAGAATCTCGTCATCCTAGTCATCCAGATCAGGCATGGATGAGGTTCCTGGGCATAATCCATGCAGTACCATTCCCGGGGCACACTCCCTCTCCTACTGAGGACTGGTGACACTAAAGTGACAGACAAGCTATCTTCCCCAACACACAATGGTGGGATGGGCATAGGATAACAGCTAGAACAGTCTGGTGTGAAAAGGGGGGCGGGCATAGGAAGACAGAAAGGAGTCAGAGTCCCAAAGCAGTTTAGAAATCCAGCTGGGAGAACAGCAGACAGAATTCTTTGATAAAGTTTCAAAGCCAAGAATAATCCTTGGCTTTTAAATTCCAGATCTGGGGCACCTGCGTGCCTCAGTGGGTTGAGCCTCTGTCTTCGGCTCGGGTCATGATATCAGGGTCCTGGGATTGAGCTCTCGATCGGGCTCTCTGCTCAGCGGGGAGCCCTTTTCTCCTCTCTCTCTCTGCTGCCTCTCTGCCTACTTGTGATCTCTGTCTGTCAAATACATAAATAAAATCTTTTAGAAAAAAAAATAAATAAATTCCAGATCTGCCTTAACACTCTGTTCAAGGCAATCTAGGCTTTTCCTATTATGCTATCCAAATTCTCCTACCTCCAACCTCTCCCTTAGCCATATAGCCAAGTTTGTCATTTATATTTTCTTCTTTCCACATAACCGCAGGCAAAAATCTTGTTAAATTTTCTGCCACTACATGGTAGGGATTCCCCCTTCCTCCAGTTTCCAATAACGAGTCCCTCGCTTCCTTCTGAGCCCTTACCAGTGATGTTCAGATTTCTTATCCCAATGTCCTCCATGAAGTGGGGGGAACCGGAGGGGGAGATGAACCATGAGAGACTATGGACTCCGAGAAACAAACTGAGGGTTTTAGAGGGGAGGGGGATGGGGGGATGGGTTGGCCCGGTGGTGGGTATTAAGGAGGGCACATATTGCTTGGTGCACTGGGTGTTATACACAAACAAAGAGTCTTAGAACACTACATCAAAAACTAATGACATAATGCATGGTGACTAACATAATTTTTTTAAAAAAGACTTTTTAAATGAATCTTTTTCAAATTTTAAATAAAGTTCAGATTTTCTACTAACAGTCTGAGGCAATCAGGGCTTTCTCTAGTGTGGCACCTCAAAATTCCCCCAGTCTTCACCCACTACCCAGTTTTCCAAAGCCACGCTTACATCTTCAGCTGTTTGCAGTGGCAGCACCCCACATTCAGGTACCAAAATCCATATGAGCTTCCTATTGGGTGTGGAATAAATGAACACGCTCCTAACAGCTTAAAACAACACTCATTTATTAGCTCACAGATGTGCAGGCCAGAAGTCTATGCCCAGAGTGACTGGCTTTCCCACTCTGGGTCTCACAGGGTAAGATGGCAGTTGGTTTTGCTGTACCCCTTTCTGGAGGCTTTTGGGAAGAGCCCCCTTCCAAACACATCCCTGTTGTCAGCCGAACTCCATTTCCAGACTGCTGGGAGACTGAGGCCCCTTTCTCTCACTGGCAGTCAGCCGGGGACAGCAACTCATATCCTCGAGGCTGCTTTTAGTTCCTCACCATGTGGCCCCCAGAACATGCTCTCTCATGCCTCAAACTCTCTTTTTTTTTTTGGGGGGGGGCTGGGCCCTTGTACGTGTTCCCCCTGATTAGGCCTGTCCCACCCTGAAACAAAACAATCTCCCAATCTTAAGGTCAACTGATCTGTGGCCTTAATTACATCTGCAAAATCCTTTTTGCTATATAAATTCACATCATCAGGGAAGTGATATCTCTTCATATCCACAGGTTCCATCTGCACCCAATGGGAGGAGACTGGGGCAAAGACAGGGGGTCACTGGGTATCACCACGGAATTCTGGCTACCACACAATCCATGTATATATCAAACAGAAGAAGTGCAAACATGTTCTCCAAAACGCCTGAAAAAACATTTCACGGCATCATTATTGATGATAGTCAGGAACTGGAAACAATCCAAACATCTATCAACAGCTGAGTAAATAAATACAGTGTGATATACTCATAGTAGAGACTGAAACAAGCAAATATCCCTACCTGCAACAACATGGGAAGATCTCAATATCAGAACATTGGGCAAAAGAAGGCAGGCATAAAAAGACCCATGATTGAGAATTCTATTTGTGAAGAGTTTTAAAACAGCCCCCAAAACCCTTATGGTGACATAGGTCAGAAGAGTGGTTAACTGTCAGGTGTAATGACTAGAGAAGGACGCAGTATAGGCTTCTGGGGTACCAGTAATGTTGTATATCTTGATCTTGGTGGTGGTTACATGCATGCATTCACTTTATGAAGTGTCATCAAATTGCTGTCACTTATGACTTGTGTTCTCACCTCTTTGTATGTTATACTTCGGTAGAAGAAAATCTACCAAAAATAGTGGGGGGAAACATATATAAAATGCAAAAGGACAGATGCCTGGGTGGCTCAGTCAATTAAGCAGCTGCCTTCGGCTCAGGTCATGGTCCCAGGGTTGTGGGATCGAGTGCCGCATCAGGCTCCCTGCTCAGCAAGGAGCCTGCTTCTCCCTTTGCCTGCTGCTCCCTTGATTGTGCATTCTCTCTCTCTCTCTCTCTCTCTCGCAAGTAAATAAATAAAATCTTCTAAGAAATGCAAAAAGAACGGACAGAAACACACTATAGAATAAAAATCTCTATGAACAACTATAAGCCAGAAAATTTGACAATCTGAAAGAAATGGATGCATCCCTAGAGCCTGATAAACTACCAAAACTGAACCAGGACGAAATAGAAAACCTGAACAGACCCATAACCAGTAAGGAGATTGAAGTAGTCCTCAAAAAATCTCCCAACAAACAAGAGCCCAGGGCCAGACGGCTTCCCAGGGGAATTCCACCAAACACTTAAAGAAGAATTAATACCTATTCTCCTGAAACTGCTCCAAATAATAGAAATGGAAGGAAAACATCCAAACTCATTTTATGAGGCCCGCAAACCTTGATGCCAAAACCAAAGACCCCCATCAAAAAGGAGAATTACAGACCAATATCCTTGATGAAAATGGATGCGAAAATTCTCACCAAAATACTAGCCAATAGGATCCAACAGTACATTAAATGGATTATACACCACAACCAAGTGGGATTTATTCTGGGGCTGCAAGTGTGGTTCAACATCCAGAAATCAATCAAGGTGATACAATACACTACAATACACTAAAAAAAAAAAAAAAAAAAAAAAAAAAAAAAAAAAAAAAAGAAGAAGAAGAAGAAAAAGAAAGAACAAGAACCATATGATACTCTCAATAGACACTGCAAAAGCATTTGACAAAGTCCTTTCTTGATCAAAACTCTTCAAAGTGTAGGGATAGAGGGTACATACCTCAATATCATCAAAGCCATCTATGAAAAACCCACAGAAAATATCATACTCAGTGGAAAAAATGTCAGAGCTTTCCCCCTAAGGTCAAGAACATGGCAGGGATGTCCACTATCACCACTGCTATTCAACATAGTACTAGAAGTTCTAGCCTCAGCCATCAGACAGCAAAAAGAAACAAAAAGCATCCGAATTGGCAAAGAAGAAGTCAAACTCTCACTCTTTGCAGATGATATGATACTTTATGTGGAAAACCCAAGAAGACTCCACTCCAAAACTCCTAGAACTTGTACAGGAACTCAGTAAAGGGTCAGGATATAAAAACAATGCACAGAAATCAGTTGCATTTCTATACAGCAACAGCAAGACAGAAGAATGAGAATAAGGAGTCAATCCCATTTACAACTGCACCCAAAACCATAAGATACCTAGGAATAAACCTAACCAAAGAGGCAAAGAATCTGTACTCAGAAAACTATAAAATATTCATGAAAGAAATTGAGGAAGACACAAAGAAATGGAAAAAGTTCCACGCTCATGGATTGGAAGAACAGGTATTGTGAAAATGTCTATGCTACCTAAAGCAGTCTACACATTTAATGCAATCCCTATCAAAATACCATCATTTTTTTTCAAGGAAATGGAAAAAAATAATCCCCAAATTTATATGGAACCAGAAAAGACCCCGAATAGCCAGAGGAATGTAGCAAAAGAAAGCCAAAGTTTGTGGCATCACAACTGCAGACTTCAAGCTCTATTACAAAGCTGTCATCATCAGGACAGTATGATGCGGGCACAAAAACAGACACATAGATCTATGGAACAGAATAGAGGCCCAGAAATGGACCCTCAACTCTATGGTCAACTAATCTTCGACAAAGCAGGAAAGAATGTCCAATGGAAAAAAAGATAGTCTCTTCAACAAATGGTGTTGGGAAAATTGGACAGTCACATGAAGAAGAATGAAACTGGACCATTTCCTTATACCACACACAAAAATAGACTCCAAATGGTTGAAAGAGCTCAATATGAGACAGGAATCCATCAACATCCTTGCGGAGAACACAGGCAGCAACCTCTTCCTAGAAACATGGCCAAAGTCCAGGGAAGCAAGGGCAAAAAATGAACTGTTGGGACTTCATCAAGATCAAAAGCTTTTGCACAGCAAACGAAACAGGCAACAAAGCCAAAACACAAGTGACAGAATGGGAGAAGATATTTGCAAATGACTTATCAGATAAAGGGCTAGTGTCCAAAATCTATAAAGAACTTAGCAAACTCGATACCCAAAGAACAAATAATCCAATCAAGAAATGGGCAGAGGACATGAACAGACATTTCTGCAAAGAAGGCATCCAGATGGCCAACAGACACATGAAAAAGTGCTCCACATCCCTGGGCATCAGGGAAACACAAATCAAAACCACAATGAGATGCCACCTCACACCAGTCAGAATGGCTAAAATTAACAAGTCAGGAAACAACAGATGTTGGCGAGGATGCGGAGAAAGGGGAACCCTCCTTCACTGTGGGTGGGAAAGCAAGCTGGTGTAGCCACTCTGGAAAACAGCATGGAGGTTCCTCAAAAGGTTCCTCAAAAGGTTGAAAATAGAGCTACCCTACGACCCAGCCATTGTATTTACCCTAAAGATACAAATGTAGTGATCTGAAGGGGCACGTGCACCTGAATGTTTATAGCAGCAATGTCCACAATAGCCAAACTATGGAAAGAACCTAGATGTCCACCGACAGATGAATGGATAAAGAAGATGTGGTATATATATGCAATGGAATACTATGCAGCCATCAAAAAAATGAAATCTTGTCATTTGCAACGACGTGGATGGAACTAGAGGGCATTATGCTGAGCAAAGTAAGTCAATCAGAGAAAGACAATTATCATATGCTCTCCCTGCTATGAGGAATTTGAGAGGCAGGGCGTGGGGTTTGAGGGGTAGGGAATGAAAACAATGAAACGAGATCAAATTGGGAGGGAGACAAGCCATAAGAGACTCTTAATCTCACAAAACAAACTGAGGGTTGCTGGGGGGAGGGGGTTGGGAGAGGGTGGTTGGGTTTTGGACATTGGAGAGAGTATGTGATATGGTGAGTGCTGTGAAATGTGTAAGCCTGACGATTCACAGACCTCTACCCCTGGGACAAATAATACCTTATATGCTAATAAAAAATAATTTAAAAAAATAAAAAGGAAGCAATTCACCTACCACAAAAAAAAAAAAAAAGAATCAAAATCCCTTACTGTAAGTCTGAAATCTCAAAGGCTATGAAACCCAGACTTATTTTTTTTTCTGTCTCATGTGCATATAAAACATGACCTGAACTGACAGGAGGCTGTTTTTAGTCTTTATTTATCCTTCTCAGCATGAGTATTTGCGTTTCTCTGTGGAAATATTGTTTTATTAGATTCAGCAGTGCTATTCCAGACCCTGCTTATGGCTCTTATGGGAAGTGTGGCATATGAAATGTGCAACATCTGGTCCCCCAAGGGTTTCAGATAAGGGATTATGGGTGGGTAGTGGTAAAAGGGTTTTAATGCAATTTTCTCAGCTGAAGACAAGCACTAAGAAGGGCCACGGACTGTTTGTCAGAGATGGACTGAACTTTTTTGAGTTTCTTCCCCAGCATTTCAAATGACATGTTTTCTCCTCCTTGGCCCTATTGATATAATAGATTATTAACATACTAAAGTATTTCTCAATATTACACTATCCTCTCATGACAAGAAAAACTACCAGGATGTGCTAGATTTTCTATTTATCATTAACACTACATACTCCAAATTGATGAATAAAAAGATTAAATCTATGCTCCTCAGTGTGATAGATCCACATTTCTGTATGTGCGGGCACATGTGGGAGTGTGCACGTGCCCTTGTGCATTGTGAGTATATGTGGACCTGTGGACTTGTGTGCATGTACCATCTTTTCAAGGTTTGGGAATCAGGGTTTAGGCAATCTTCATCAAATCAATTTGGAAGATTTCTATCTTTGTTTCTAGCTTCTAAATCAATTTAATAGGGCTTAGGAATTTGTGATTTCTGAAAGAACTGGATGATGGTATTCATCTCTCCTTGTACTTGTCTCAGTAGATTTGGTTCCCAAACCCAGCTGAAAAAATAACACCATTTTCTCATAAGGCTGCGACTCTTCAAAAATTTACATTCCAGGATAGGCAGAGAAGTACTCCGGACAAGGCATTGATGCTGGTATCAGACAGATTTGGGACATAGTCGAAGACCTTACTTGTGTATGACTTTTCAGCAAGTTACTTAATCTCTTTTAGCCTTGGTGTCTTCACTCGTGAAATGGGACTATAGTCCCCTCTCTTTCATTGCTTCCCCAAGACTTAGGACAGGGTGATTTTTACATTATTACCCTAGCCAATTAGTGTGCAAACCTGCTGCAATCATAAGTAATACATGCATGTTAGTGACAGCTGACATGCACAAACAAATAGTTAACAGATAGTGATGGCTGACATCCACAACCAAAAGAGACTGTTTTAGGAATCGTGTGTATTTGAGGGTGTTTATTCAATCTCCTTGAAATCATGCTTAGAATTTCTTTGTAGTCTTCTATGTAAAATCTCTATAGACTATTTCTACATATAATGCATCACCTATTTCTTAATTTTCTCAAAACACAAACACGCACAGTTGTATTTGTGTGGGGGGGGAGGGAAGAGAGATTTTAAAGGTTAAATAATACTAGCACTGAATGAAAGTAGGACCCACTTGATTCTACATCCAGTCCCCCACAACCCCCCCCCACACACACACTGTGTCCCCATCACTCTTCCCACCACAAACACCACAACTCTTCCTACCGGCTCCCTCAGACAAATACTTTTAACTTGCATCTGCTTCTCTTGGTACTTACCATGATATTTGCAAATTGTAGGTTTATAATGACTATGCTAGGTTTCAAAAATGGTCACAAATGAGACTTCTGGTTTCAGCTCCAACATATAAAACAGGGTAGAAATCAGCAATCCCTCCTTAAAACAAGAAAACACTGCAAAAGCTGCAGCAACGTTGTCTTGTTTTTTGTTTTGTTTTGTTTTGTTTTTATGACTCATCAGAGTACTGAGGTAGCAGCGTGAACCATGATGTAAAATCTCGAGAGAGTGTTGAATTCAGACCGTCGAAACTGAAATCTGCTTTCCTGGATCAGAATCCTCTGCAGTCATAAACTGGCAAGAGCATTTAAAATGATAAATAAGTTGAATTGCTTGAAGCTGAGTGTGGACTAACGGGAGAGCAAGAATCTGCTTCCCTTATCACATAAAGAGACAAAGCAAGCATGAGAGCCAGTCTTTGATATGACACATATATTGGAATTGTTCAAATAGGGAATTAAAATAAATATGATTAATTTGTTAAGGGCTCTAATTGAAAAATAGGCAACATGCAAAAGCCGATGGGTAATGTAGCAGAGAGATGGAAATGCTGAGCAAGAATTAAAAGGAAATACTAGAAAATTAAAACACAGTAACAGAAAGGAGGGTCTGTCAGTAGACGCAACACAATGGAGGAAAGAACTGGTGAGCTTGAAGTCATAGGTCAATAAAAACTTCCAAGCAGAAATGTTAAGAAATAAAAACAGAAAAAGAAAAAAAAATTAACTGAATGTCCTGTCATGTGAAATTGGAAAAAGTTTCACATATTAATCTAAATTCCAAAAAAGGGAAGAAGTAGAGGTAACAGAGAAGAAGGAAAACTGGAAGCCATAAGGGCCAAGAACTGCCAAAGTAAGTGACAGACACCAAACCACTGATTCAGGAACCTCAGTGAATACCAAGCAGCATATATACTAAGTAAAGACACACACACACACACACGCACGCACACACGCTCATGCCCCTGGACTTATTAGAGTCAAACTATATAAACCTAAAAACAAAGAGAAAATGTTGAAAGAACAAACTAGAAGAGAAAATCATCTTACCTACCGAGGAATGTGAATAAGAATTACAGCTGACTTCTTGTCACAACCCATGCAAAGAAGGAGTAGAGTAAAATGAAATATTTAAGGTGTTTGTTGAAAAGAAGAACCATCTACCTAGAAATCTATTTCCAGTAAAATATGAACAAAAAGTAAAGACTTTCTTAGACAAAGAAAAGTTGAGCAAAGTCCTCTCCAGGACATTTGCCTTGCAAGAAATGTTAAGAGACATCCTTCAGTCTTCCTAAAGGAAAATAATATGGGTCAGAAACATGGGTCAACCTAAAGAAAGGAAGAGACTCGTGAAATAAAATGGAGGTAAAATAACATCTTTTATGTTTCTTACTCTTGTGTCATATGAAAGATGACTGTTCTCTAAAGCAGGATAGCACAGGGGCACGTGGGTGGCTCAGTCCTCAAGCGTCCGCCTTTGGCTCAGATCATGGTCCCAGGATTCTGGGATCAAGTTCCATGTTGGGCTCCCTGCTCAGCAAGGAGCCTGCTTCTCCCACTCCCCCTGCTTGTGTTCCCTCTCTTGCTGCGTCTCTCTCTGTCAAATAAATAAATAAAATCTTTAAAAAAAAGAAAAGAAACAGGATGGCACAGTGTCCTGGGTCGTCACAGCATACAGATAGGTGAAAGGGAAGAAAGAAGTATCCCAAGCAATCGGAGGGAGGAATTAGGAATGCTCTGTGATAAGGTACCTGCAGGCCTACACGTGAAGCCATATAGTGTTATTTGAAGGTGGACTTAGCTTAGTAAAAGTGTATATATTTTTTTCTTGTTCTTAGGATACTGTAATTTTTTTTAATTTTGAAAAACATTTTCTTTTGATAATAATAATTACATAATTATTTTGGTTTATGTATTTTTTTTCTTTCTTTTCAGCGTAACAGTATTCATTGTTTTTACACCACACCCAGTGCTCCATGCAATCCATGCCCTCTCTAATACCCACCACCTGGTTCCCTCAACCTCCCACCCCTGCCCCTTAAAAACCCTCAGGTTGTTTTTCAGAGTCCATAGACTCTCATGGTTCACCTCCCCTTCCAATTCCCTCAACTCCCTTCTCCTTTCTCCTTTCCATCTCCCTTTGTAAAAGTGTATATTGTAAACTCTAGAGCAACCACTGGAAATGGTTTGAGAAGCAGTACAAGCAATAAGCTAAAAGAGGGGGAAACAGGTGCAAATATCAATACAATTATATCAATAATCACTTTAAATGAGAATAGCCTAAGTACAAAACCCACTAAAGAGAGATTTTTCTGAGTGGACACAAGACCCCAAGTAGAAGCTGTCTACAAGAACCTCACACTCAACACAAAGACGCAGATAGCTTAAAAGTAAAGGGATAGGAAAAGGTTTACCATGTTAACACCAAGCCAAAACAAGATGCAGGAGCTACATTAATTTCAGATAAAGCAGACATCAGAACAAAGAAAACTGCCAAGTATAAAGAAGGGCATCACATATAAGAATTAAGGAGTCAATTCTCTCCAAGAGGACACAACAACCCTAATTGTGTAGGTCCCTGATAACAATGTTAAACAGTGTGAAAATATATGAGGCAAAACCTGATGAAAGGTCAAAGAGAAATACATAAATCTCTGATGGTAGTGAGAGATTTCAACACCCCTCTGTCACTAATTGATAAATCAAGCAGGCAGACAAGCAGATATCGAAAGGATATAGATAACCTAAACAGCATTAGCCATCAACTCAAACTACTTGACTTGTATAGAACGCTCCACTCAACAACAGTGGAGTCAGCAGCCTCTCAAGCTCACAAGGAACATTCATAAAGAGAGACCATATGTGGGGACAGAAAACACACCTTTACAAATATAAAGGAATAGGACTCCCACCAAGTAGCTTCTCACATTGCAATGGAATCAAGCTAGAAATCAACAACAGAAAAGGAGATGGAGGGGTGCCTGGGTGGCTCAGTTGGTTCAGTATCATCCTTCAGCTTGGGTGATGATCCCAGGGTCCTGGGACTGAGCTTCGCATCGGGCTCCCTGCTCCATGGGGAGCCTGCTTCTCCCTCTCCCTCTGACTGCCCCTCTGGCCGCTTGTGCTCTCTCTCTCTCTCTCCATCTCTCTGTCAAATAAACAAATAAAATCTTAAAAAAAGAAAAGAAAAAGAAAAGAAAAGTGGATGGATAAGCTGCCTATGTTTGGAAATGAAACAAAACATTTCTAATCACCACATAGACAGAGGAAGGAGGCTCTAGAAAAGCTTAAAGACATTTTGAACTAAATTAAAATGAAAATAAGACATCAAAATTATTGTGATACAGCAATAGCATTGCTTTAGAGGGAGATAAAATTTAGAGCATATATTCACATACTGGAGAAGAATGATCTAAAATCAGTAACCTTAAGAAAGTAGGAAAAGAGACCAATTTAAGCCTAAAGTAAACAGAAGGTAATACATCATAAAAATCAGAGCAGAATACAATGAAATTGAAAGCAGGAGAAACGTAGCAAAGATCAATGACACCAAAAGCTGGTTCTTTGCAAAGGCCAATAAGAGAGGCAAGCCTCTTTCTGGCCAAGAAAAAAATGAGAAGACACAACTTACCAATATCTGAGTGGAAAGAATGAACATCACTACTGATCTCATGGGCACTAAAAGGGTGATAAATAAATGCCATTGGCAATCCTGTGTCTGCAGATTTGATCCATTAGAGGAAATGGCGAGATTCCTTGAAAGACATTAACTACCAAAGCTCACACACAGAAAAATAGATAACCTGAACAGTTACACATTTATGCCCTGGGCCCAGACTTTTTCCTTGGTGAATTCCAAACAAACATTTAAAGAAAAAAAATGATTCCAATTTGCCACCATCTCTTTCAGAAAATCGAAGCAGGGGAAGGCTTCCTAACTCATTTTCTGAGGTCTGCATTTCCCCTAATCGCAAGACAGAGAAAAACATTGCAAGAAAGGAGAACTACACACCATGATCTCTCATGAACACTGTCCTAAAATTCCCCAACAACATATCAGCAAAGTGAATGTAACAATACATAAAAAGAACTGTATACCACAACCAAACGGGATATCTTTCAGGCACCCAAGACCAGTCCAACATTTGAAGATCAATGGATAGAGTTCACATCGACTGGCAAAAGAACAAAAATCATATGATCACATCTATCAATGCAGAGAGCATTGATAATTCAACAGGCTTCATCTTAAAAACTCTCAGTAAACCAGGTATAGAGGGGAACATTCCCAACCTGATGAAAAAATTCATGAAAAACCTACAGGTAATGTCATGCTGAAGGATGACAGCCAGACACTCCCCAACCCCCAGACATGACTGCCATCATCACTCCTATTCAACATGTAATGGAATCCCAGCTTGTTACATAAGAAAGGAAAGAGGAGTTAAAAGGTGTACAGATTGGAAATGTTGAAATACAACAACAATTTTTTATTTGCAGAGGACACGATTATTTGTGTAGAAAATGCCAGAGAATCTACAAAACACCATTGCATTAATAAGGGAGTATAGTATGGTGCCCCCAATAGAAGGTTGAAATATACACATGGCAATTGCTTACCTGGATGGGAACACTGAACAATCAGAATCTAATTGTCTTTAAATTATCTTTTTTGAAAAATTATTAATTCTCATCAGGTCTTTAACCATGTCCATTTCTGAGTCTTTTCTGACTTACAGTTTTATTTTTTAGTTCCGCTGTAGTTAAAAAACAGTGTTATATTAGTTTCAGGTTCACAAGATAGTGATTCAACAATTCCATATATTACTCAGTGTTCATCAAAATAAGTGTACTCTTAATCCCCTTCACCTGTTTCACCTGACCTCCCTTCTGGTAACCATCTGCTTGTTTTCTATAGTAAAGAGTCCGTTTCCTGGTTTGTCGCTCTTGTTTTCCATTCACTTTTGTTTCTTATTTTTTTTATTATGTTAAGCTAGTCACCATACAGTCATCATTAGCTTTTGATGCAGTGTTCCAAGATTCATTGTTTACGTGTAACACTCAGTGCTCCATGCAATACATGCTCTCCTTAATACCCACCACCACGCTCACCCACTTTTGTTTCTTAGATTCCACATATGAGTGAAATCATGTGGTATTTGTCTCTCTCTGAGTGGCTTATTTCACTTAGCATTATACTCTCTGGCTCCATAGATGTCATTGCAAATGGCAAGATTTCATTCTTTTTTATGGCTGAATAATATGCCAGTGTGTTTGTGTGTGTGTGTGTGTGTGTATGTGTGTGTGTATACCACATATATTTTTTTAATTTTTTAATTTTTATAAACATATATTTTTATCCCCAGAGATACAGGTCTGTGAATAACCAGGTTTACACACTTCACAGCACTCACCAAAGCACATACCCTCCCCAATGTCCATAATCCCACCCCCTTTCTCCCCCAAAACCCCTCCCCCCAGCAACCCTCAGTTTGTTTTGTCACTTATGGTTTGTCTCCTTCCCAATCCCATCTTGTTTCATTGATTCTTCTCCTACCCACTTAAGCCCCCATGTTGCATAACCACTTCCTCATATCAGGGAGATCATATGATAGTTGTCTTTCTCTGCTTGACTTATTTCGCTAAGCATGATACGCTCTAGTTCCATCCATGTTGTCGCAAATGGCAAGATTTCATTTCTTTTGATGGCTGCATAGTGTTCCATTGTGTATATATACCACATCTTCTTGATCCATTCATCTGTTGATGGACATCTAGGTTCTTTCCATAGTTTGGCTATTATGGACATTGCTGCTATAAACATTTGGGTGCATGTGCCCCTTTGGATCACTACGTTTGTATCTTTAGGGTAAATATCCAATAGTGCAATTGCTGGGTCATAGGGCAGTTCTATTTTCAACATTTTGAGGAACCTCCATGCTGTTTTCCAGAGTGGCTGCACCAGCTTGCATTCCCACCAACAGTGGAGGAGGGTTCCCCTTTCTCCGCATCCTCGCCAGCATCTGTCATTTCCTGACTTGTTGATTTTAGGCATTCTGAATGGTGTGAGGTGATATCTCATTGTGGTTTTGATTTGTATTTCCCTGTTGCTGAGTGATATGGAGCACTTTTTCATGTGTCTGTTGGCCATCTGGATGTCTTCTTTGCAGAAATGTCTGTTCATTTCCTCTGCCCATTTCTTGATTGGATTATTTGTTCTTTGGGTGTTGAGTTTGCTAAGTTCTTTATAGATTCTGGACACTAGTCCTTTATCTGATATGTCGTTTGCAAATATCTTCTCCCATTCTGTCAGTTGTCTTTTGATTTTGTTAACTGTTTCCTTTGTTGTGAAAAAGCTTTTGATCTTGATGAAATCCCAATAGTTCATCTTTGCCCTTGCTTCCCTTGCCTTTGGCATTGTTCCTAGGAAGATGTTGCTGCGGCTGAGGTCGAAGAGGTTGCTGCCTGTGTTCTCCTCAAGGATTTTGATGGATTCCTTTCTCACATTGAGGTCCTTCATCCATTTTGAGTCTATTTTCGTGTGTGGTGGTGTAAGGAAATGGGTCCAATTTCATTTTTTCTGCATGTGGCTGTCCAATTTTCCCAGCACCATTTATTGAAGAGGCTGTCTTTTTTTTTTTCCATTGGACATTCTTTCCTGCTTTGTCGAAGATTAGTTGACCGTAGAGTTGAGGGTCTATTTCTGGGCTCTCTATTCTGTTCCATTGATCTATGTGTCTGTTTTTGTGCCAGTACCATGCTGTCTTGATGATGACAGCTTTGTAATAGAGCTTGAAGTCCGGAATTGTGATGCCCACCAACGTTGGCTTTCTTTTTCAATATCCCTTTGGCTATTCGAGGTCTTTTCTGGTTCCATATAAATTTTAGAATTAGTTGTTCCATTTCTTTGAAAAAGATGGATGGTACTTTGATAGGAATTGCATTAAATGTGTAGATTGCTTTAGGTAGCATAGACATTTTCACAATATTTATTCTTCCAATCCAGGAGCATGGAACATTTATCCAATTCTTTGTGTCTTCCTCAATTTCTTTCAAGAGTACTTTATAGTTTTCTGAGTATAGATTCTGTGCCTCTTTGGTTAGGTTTATTCCTAGGTATCTTATGGTTTTGGGTGCAATTGTCAATGGGATTGACTCCTTAATTTCTCTTTCTTCTGTCTTGTTGTTGGTGTAGAGAAATGCAACTGATTTCTGTGCATTGATTTTATATCCTGACACTTTACTGAATTCCTGTATAAGTTCTAGCAGTTTTGGAGTGGAGTCTTTTGGGTTTTCCACATATAGCATCATATCATCTGCGAAGAGGGATAATTTGACTTCTTCTTTGCCGAGTTTGGATGCCTTTAATTTCCTTTTGTTGTCTGATTGCTGAGGCTAGGACCTCTAGTGCTATGTTGAATAGCAGTGGTGATAATGGACATCCCTGCCGTGTTCCTAACCTTAGCGGAAAAGCTTTCAGTTTTTCTCCATTGAGAATGATATTTGCGGTGGGTTTTTCATAGATGGCTTTGATGATATTGAGGTATGTGCCCTCTATCCCTACACTTTGAAGAGTTTTGATCAGGAAGGGATGCTGTACTTTGTCAAATGTTTTTTCAGCATCTATTGAGAGTATCATATGGTTCTTGTTCTTTCTTTTATTGATGTGTTGTATCACATTGACTGATTTGCGGATGTTGAACCAACCTTGCAGCCCTGGAATAAATCCCACTTGGTCGTAGTGAATAATCCTTTTAATGTACTGTTGAATCCTATTGGCTAGTATTTTGTTGAGTATTTTCGCATCTGTGTTCATCAAGGATATTGGTCTATAGCTCTTTTTTTTTTTTTAAGATTTTATTTATTTATTTGTCAGAGAGCGAGCGAGAGTGAGCATAGGCAGACAGAGTGGAAGGCAGAGTCAGAGGGAGAAGGAGCAAGGAGCCTGATGTGGGACTTGATCCCAGGACGCTGGGATCATGACCTGAACAGAAGGCAGCTGCTTAAGCAACTGAGCCACCCAGTCGTGCCTATAGCTCTCTTTTTTGATGGGATCCTTGTCTGGTTTGGGGATCAAGGTGATGCTGGCCTCATAAAATGAGTTTGGAAGTTTTCCGTCCATTTCTATTTTTTGGAACAGTTTCAGGAGAATAGGAATTAGTTCTTCTTTAAATGTTTGGTAGAATTCCCCTGGGAAGCCATCTGGCCCTGGGCTTTTTTGTTTGTTTTGGAGATTTTTAATGACTGTTTTCAATCTCCTTTACTGGTTATGGGTCTGTTCAGGCTTTCTATTTCTTCCTGGTTCAGTTGTGGTAGTTTATATGTTTCTAGGAATGCATCCATTTCTTCCAGATTGTCAAATTTGTTGGCGTAGAGATGCTCATAGTATGTTCTTATAATAGTTTGTATTTCTTTGGTGTTAGTTGTGATCTCTCCTCTTTCATTTATGATTTTATTTATTTGGGTCCTTTCTCTTTTCTTTTGATAAGTCTGGCCAGGGGTTTATCAATTTTATTAATTCATTCAAAGAACCAGCTCCTAGTTTCTTTGATTTGCTCTATTGTCCTTTTGGTTTCTATTTCATTGATTTCTGCTCTGATCTTTATGATTTCTCTTCTCCTGCTGGGCTTAGGGTTCCTTTCTTGTTCTTTTTCTCCAGCTCCTTTATGTGTAGGGTTAGGTTGTGTACCTGAGACCTTTCTTGTTTCTTGAGAAAGGCTTGTACCGCTATATATTTTTCCTCTCAGGACTGCCTTTGTTGTTGTGTCCCACAGTTTTTGAACTGTTGTATTTTCATTATCATTTGTTTCCATGATTTTTTTCAATTCTTCTTTAATTTCCCGGTTGACCCATTCATTCTTTAAAGGATGCTGGTTAGTCTCCATGTATTTGGGTTCTTTTCTAACTTCCTTTTGTGGTTGAGTTCTAGCTTTAGAGCATTGTGGTCTGAAAATATGCAGGGAATGATCCCAATCTTTTGATACCAGTTGAGTCCTGATTTAGGACCGAGGATTTGATCTATTCTGGAGAAGGTTCCATGTGCACTAGAGAAGAATGTGTATTCTGTTGCTTTGGGATGAAATGTTCTGAATATATCTATGATGTCCATCTGGTCCAGTGTGTCGTTTAAGGCCTTTATTTCCTTGCTGATCTTTTGCTTGGATGATCTGTCCATTTCAGTGAGGGCAGTGTTAATGTCCCCTACTATTATTGTATTATTGTTGATGTGTTTCTTTGATTTTGTTATTAATTGGTTTATATAGTTGGCTGCTCCCACGTTGGGGGCATAGATATTTAAAATTGTTAAATCTTCTTGCTGGACAGACCCTTTGTGTATGATATAGTGTCCTTCCTCATCTCTTATTATAGTCTTTGGCTTAAAATCTAATTGATCTGATATAAGGATTGCCACTCCTACTTTCTTTTGATGTCCATTAACATGGTAAATTCTGTTCCACCCCCTCACTTTAAATCTGGAGGTGTCTTCGGGCTTATATGTTGGGTTTTGTTTTTTTATCCATTCTAATACCCTGTGTATTTTGACAGGGGCATTTAGCCCATTAACATTCAGGGTAACTATTGAGAGATATGAATTTAGTGCCATTGTATTGCCTGTAAGGTGACTGTTACTGTATATGGTCTCTGTTCCTTTCTGATCTACCACTTGTAGGCTCTCTCTTTGCTTAGAGGACCCCTTTCAAGATTTCCTGTAGAGCTTGTTTGGTGTTTGCAAATCTTTCAGTGTTTGTTTGTCCTGGAAGCTTTTAATCTCTCCTTCTATTTTCAATGATAGCCTAGCTGGATATAGTATTCTTGGCTGCATGTTTTTCTCGTTTAGTGCTCTGAAAATATCATGCCAGCTCTTTCTGGCCTGCCAGGTCTCTGTGGATAAGTCAGCTGCCAATCTAATATTTTTACCATTGTATGTTACAGACTTCTTTTCCCGGGCTGCTTTCAGGATTTTCTCTTTGTCACTGAGACTTGTAAATTTTACTATTAGGTGACGGGGTGTGGGCCTATTCTTATTGGTTTTGAGGGGCATTCTCTGAACCTCCTGAATTTTGATGCTCGTTCCCTTTGAAATATTGGGGAAATTCTCCCCAATAATTCTCTCCAATATACCTTCTGCATCCCTCTCTCTTCCTTCTTCTTCTGGAATCCCAATTATTCTAATGTTGTTCCGTCTTATGGTGTCACTTATCTCTCAAATGCTCCCCTCGTGGTCCAGTAGCTGTTTGTCCCTCTTTTGCTCAGCTTCTTTATTCTCTGTCATTTGGTCTTCTATATCACTAATTCTTTCTTCTGCCTCATTTATCCTAGCAGTGAGAGCCTCCATTTTTGATTGCACCTCATTAATAGCTTTTTTTATTTCAACTTGGTTAGATTTTAGTTCTTTTATTTCTCCAGAAAGGGCTTTTATATCTCCCGAGAGGGTTTCTCTAATATCTCCCATGCCTTTTTCGAGCCCGGCTAGGACCTTGAGAATTGTCATTCTGAACTCTAGATCTGACATATTACCAATGTCTGTATTGATTAGGTCCCTAGCCTTCGGTACTACTGCCTCTTGTGCTTTTTTTTTTGTGGTGAATTTTTCCGTCTTGTCATTTTGTCCAGATAAGTGTATATGAAGGAGCAAGTAAAATACTAATAGGGTGGCAACAACCCCAGGAAAATATGCTTTAACCAAATTAGAAGAGATCCCAAATCGTGAGGGGGGAGAAAGGAGATAAACAGAGGTTCAAAAAGGAAGAAAAAAAAAAAAGAAAAAAGAAAAGAAAAGAATTTAAAAAAAGAAAACAAATAAGAAAAATATAAAAAAGAAAAAAATATATATATTGGATAAACTAGTTAAAAAACGTTAAAAAAAAAAAAGGTAAAAGTTAAAAAAATAAATTTACCAGAAGGCGAGAAAAAAAAAAATGATAAAAAAAATTAAATTAACTGCAAGACTAAAAAAAATCACAGGGAGAAAGCCATGAGTTCCGTGCTTTGCTTTCTCCTCCTCTGGAATTCTGCAGATCTCCTTGGTATTGAAACCGCACTCCTTGGTAGGTGAACATGGTCTTGGCTGGATTTCCTTTTGATCTTCTGGGGGAGGGGCCTGTTGTAGCGATTCTCAAGTGTCTTTGCCCCAGGCGGAATTGCACCGCCCTTACCAGGGGCCGGGGTGAGTAATCCCTTCGGGTTTGTTTCAGGAGCTTTTGTTCCCTGAGCGCTTTCTGTAGAGTTCCGGAGGACAGGAATACAAATGGCGGCCTCCTGGTCTCCAGCCCGGAAGAGCCGAGAGCCCAGGGCCCCACTTCTCAGTGCGCCCTCAGAGAACAGCGCCCAGTTACTCCCGTCTGCCTGACCTCCGGCCGCGCTCCGAGCTCACCGAGCCCAAGCTGTGAGCTTACTGTCGGCTCTGTCTCTGTAGCTGGCTTTCCCGTTCCAATACCTGCAAGCTCTGCGACACTCAGACACCCCCGATCCTTCTGTGACCCTGCGGGACCTGAGGCCACGCTGACCCTGCATGGGCTTTGCCCCGGTTTAGCCTCTGGGGCGATGTCCCTCAGCGGAACAGACTTTTAAAAGTCCTGATTTTGTGCTGCGTTTCTCCGCCGCTTACCGGGAGCCGGCCCCTCCCCCCCGGGTCTATCTTCCCGTCGCTTTGGATTCACTTCTCCGCCGGTCCTACCTTTCAGAAAGTGGTTGTTTTTCTGTTTCCAGAATTGCTGTTCTTCTCTTCGAAATGCCGATGGATGTTCAGGTGTTTGCAATCTTTAGATAAGCTATCTAGCTGATCTCTGGCTAGCTGAAGTAGTCTCAGCCTGCTACTTCTCCGCCATCTTGACTCTGTACCACATCTTTATCCATTCATCTACTGATGAACATTTGGGCTGAGTGGTATTGCATTGTGTGTGTATACACATATTTGTGTGTGTATGTATACATGGATTCCACTTCTGGTGTTCTGTATCACACACACACCCCATACAATTTTATCCGTTCATCTGTCAATGGACATTTGGGCTGCTTCCATTATTTGGCTATGGTAAATACTGCTGTAATAAAAATAAGGGTACATATATCCCTTCAACTTAGTGGTTTTGTATTCTTTGGGTAAATACCCTATAGTGCAATTACTAGATCATATGATAGTTCTATTTTTAAATTTTTGAGGACCCTCCAGTCTGTCCTTCCACAGTGGCTGCACTAGTTTGCATTCCCACCAACAGTGCACGAGGCATCTCTTTATCTCTATATCCTCGCCAACACTTGTCGTTTCTTATGTTTTGGGCTTTAGCCATTCTGACAGGGATGATGCAATAGCTCATTGCAGTTTTGATTTACTGATGATGAGTGATGTTGTGCATCTTTTCATGTGTCCGTTGGTCATCTGTATGTCTTCTTTGAAGAAATGTCTGTTCATGTCTTCTGTCAATTTTTTAACTGGCTAAAGGGTTAGTATCCAACTAACATTCCCCCCACCCCCAACTACCTTTTGCAATAGTAGCCCTATATATCAAGTACTTAGGTACACATATAACAAATATACACAGAATCTGTGGAAAACCACAAACGATGATGTAGAAATCAAATAAAATCTAACTAAAAGGAGATGTATTCCATATACATGGACTGGAAAACTTGCACTTGTTAAAATTTCAATTCTTCCCAGACTTACATAGAGAAAACAACACAATACCCATCTAAACTGCAGCAAACTCTCTGAAGATATTGACATACTGATCTAAAACATATAGACTCTAGAATAGAAAACACAATTCTAAATACACAATAGGTAACACAATTCTAAGAAAAGAAAAACAAAGGTCTAGGACTCATCATCTGATTTCAAGACTTATTATAAAAGCTGTAGTAATTAAGACAGTGTGGTATTAGCAAAGAACAGACACAGAGTTCAGTGCATCAGAACAGCAAACCTGTCAGAGACCTGCACAAATATGACTCAGTTGTACTTGACAAAGGTACAAGCACAGTTTTATGGAGAAAGAATAGTCTTCTCAATAAATGGCTCTGGAGCAATTTGGACTCCAAGGTCAAAAAAGTTCAACCTAGCCCCAGACCTGACACTTTCACACAAATTAACTCAAAATGGACCAAGGGCCTATATCTAAAATTCAAACTATAAGGCATCTGGAAGGAAACATAGGAGAAAATCAACATGACTTTGGATTTGCTATACAGGACAGCAGAAGTAGCGTCCATGAAAAAGAAAAAAAAAAAGAAAGCAGAATTGGACTTTATTAAAAATTTAAAAAATGCTTGCAGTCTACAAGAGAGGCTGTTCAGAAATGAAAGGCAAGCCAGAGACTGGAAGAAAAATATTTGCTAAAACTCATGTCTGATAAAAGACTTGTATCCAAATATACAAAGAACTGATATAACTCAACAACTAATATACAAATAACTCAATTACAAATGGGCAAAAGATCCGAATAGACACCTCACCAATTAAAATATACAAATGGCTAGTGAGCATATGAAAAGATGATTGAGATCATTTGGCACTTGGGAAACGCAAATTAAAGTAATAATGAGATAACACTACACATTATTCAGATGGCTAATATCCAGAAAACTGACAAAACCAACTGCTGGTGAGCATGCTGAGCAACAGGAGCAGCCATTCACTTAAGGTTGGAGCTCGAAACTGTACAGGAACTTTAGAAGACAGTTTGAAAGGTCCTTACCAAAGTTAGAGTCTTAGAGTAATAAGAGAAAATAATCATACTATTATGTATTTGCCCAACTGATTGAAACACTTATCTCCTGTCAAATAAAAATCAGCCTCCAGAACACACCTAGAATTAGTATGGAGAACACTATTCAAGGGATCATGGTATCGAAAAGGGGTGGGGAGAGGCACTGTAGTAACACAGAGAATACTCTGACCATTAGATCAGCAAGCAGCTCAAGAGTTAGGCCAAAAGGCTCCTTCCTTTACAGAGAGGACCCAGAGAACCTAGGGTGGAGGAATGGGATGAACGGGTGGTGTGAACAGACAGTGAATCAAGGAGTGCTTCACCCTGAAGCCAGCCTACTCTCAGAAGGGGCTGTGTGCTTGCACCTACTGCTAGTGGGTCAAAGTTCAGAAACCCAGGGAAAGGACAGAACCTTAAGCAGAGTCTGAGTAACAAGTATTTTTGCTCCACGTGTTCCAGTAAACACAAGTAGTTCAGCTAATCATTTATGAATTGAGAGATGGGAGTTCAGAGCGACCATGCCTGGTTTTGTCACAGCAAACAAGAGGGCAGCTGTGAACCTCACCCGGGTCATATGGGGAAGGAAGACTCCTTGCCGTAAGGGGTTTCCTGGAACACAAACTTGGGAGATCTCTTAACCTTCATTGTTTTCCAGGATCACAGGACAGCAGCAAAGGCCAACATTGTCTGTCCGCACAAAATCCTACACACCGATGTCTATAGCACCTTTACTCATAATTGCAAAACAGGGGAGCAATCAAGATGTGCATTAGAGGTGAATGAATGAATAATGATCTGACTGCCTTCATACGATGGACTACTGTTTGGCAAAACAAAGGAATGATCTTTCGGGCTACAGAGAGATATGGATGAATCCTAAATTCCTACTGATAACTGAAAGAAGTCAGTCTCAAATGGCTCTCTTTGTGTGTGTGTGTGTGTGTGTGTGTGTGTGTGTGTGTACGTGTGAGCGCACACGTGCGCGCGCATTCTCTGTGTGATCAAATTACAAGAAATTATGAAAAGGCAAAACCAGAGACAGTGAAGTGGTCAGTGCTTGGCAGGAGGTGTGTGTGGGGAACGGAATAGGTACAGGAGCTTTGAAACTACTATAGAGGTGGGTTATGGACTGAACGTTTGTGCTCCCAGCCTTCAGAAGTCATATGTGAATTCTAACCCCCAATGGGATGGTATTTGGAGGTGACCATTAACTAGGTTTGGATGAGAGTATGGCCTTCATGATGAGAGTAGTAGTGTCTTTGTAACAAAAGAAAATGCCCAAAGTTCTCTCTCACTCTGTCAAGTGAGGACACAACTAGAAGGAAGCCATCTTTAAGCCAGAAAGAGTGTACTCATGTAGAACACTCTGGTGTTCTGGTGTCCTGATCTTTGCCTTCTCAGCCTCCAGAGAAATAAACGTCTGTTTGTTTGAGCCACCGAGTGTATGGTATTTTTTATTCTAGTAACCTGAGCAGACTAAGACATGACACTATGCAGTTGTCACAATCCATAGAGACTTACAACACACAGAATGAAGTTTAATGTACCCCAAATTTTAGGACATCATTAAAAAACTCAGGAATATCAGAATGGAATGCAGAATGTAACAAAAACTTCTCACCATATTTCAAAGGCATGGAAAAAAAAAAGCCCACTGAAGTTTGAAAGGGAAACAGTGTTAACCTAAGCAACTTTGGAAATGCAAGAACATGATAAAATGACAAAAGGACAACTTACATCCTGAGAGAAAATATTTTCAAACCACACATCTTAAAAAGGATTAGTAGTGGAAATTACAAAACCTCTAAACTCGACAACAATAGCATTGAAAGAATAAAATACTTACAAATAAAATTAACCAACGAGGTGAATTTATTACACCGCAAACTACAAAAAATCTGGGGGCACCTGGGTGGCTCAGTCAGTTAAGTGTCTGCTTTCAGCACTGGTCATGGTCCCAGGGTTCTGGGGTCAAGCCCCGCATTGGGCTCCCTGCTCAGTGGGGAGTCTGCTGCTTCTTCCTCTACCTCCCCACCCACACCTGCCTGTGCGCTCGCTCTCTCTCTCTCTCTCTCTCTCTCTCTCTCTCTCTCCCTCTCACTCTCTCTCAAATAAAGAACTACAATCTTTTAAAAAACGAAAACTACAAAAAATGCTGAAATAAATTTTAAAAGGACATAAATTAATGGAAAGGCATACCATGTTCATTTATTGGAAGACTTAATACTATTAAGATGTCAATAGTACCCAAAGCATTCTATAAATTTAATGCAGTACCTGTCAGAATACCAATGGCGTTTTTTGCAGATATAGTAGTACAATCCACCTTACGATTCATATGGACTCTCAAGGGACCCCAAACATTTTGGAAAAGAATGAACAAAGATAGGGGATTCACACTTCCTAATTTCAAAACTTACTACAAAGGTACAGTAATCAAAACAGTGTGGCTCTGGCATAAAGGCAGACACAGAGACCAGTGGAATAAAATAGTCAGAAATAACCTTGGTGCATGTGGTCAGTTGATTTTGAACAAGGGTGCCAAGGTCATTCAGTGGGAAAAGGACAGTCTCCTCAACAGGTGGTGTTGGAAAACCTGGAAGCCCACATGCAAAAGAATAAAGGTAGGAGATGACGGGAGGCCATGTGGTACATGCATGTGTACAGTGGGATAATTTTCAGCCTTAAAAAAGAAGGAAACTCTGCAATATGTGACAATATGCATGAAGCCTGAGGATAGTATGCTAAGTGAAATAAGCCAGTCCAAAAAAAGACAAGTACTGCATGATTCCACTTATATGAGGTATCTAAGATAGTTAAATTCATAAAATCAAACTGGAATGGTAATTAACAGGGAATCGGGGGGAGGGGAAAATAGGCAGTTATTAATTATTAGGCAGTTATTAATAGGCAGTTATTAATCCACAGGTATAAAGTTTCAGTTAAATAAAATGCATAAACTGTAGAGATCTTCCACACAACATTGCACCTAAAGTCACCAATAACATACAGTTAAAATTTGCTAAGAGGCTAGATCTCGTGGTAAGTGTTCCTATCACAGTTAAAGTTTTTGTCTAAAGCTTGAACTTCATTAAACAGTCTTCCTTGCATTGGCAATAAATGCTGAACAAGCATTTATTCAGCACTACTGTGTTCTGGGCACTGTGGATTTCAAAATCCAGTCCCCTCAAGGAGCTCAGAGAGATGGAGGAGATAGTTGAGTGAACAGATTATCCCAAGAGAACATGAACATTAGATAGCAATACAACACTTTGAGCACTGGGGAAGCACAGAGATGGAGCATTTAACCCAGCCAGCTCATCAGGAGGCTACAGAAGGCTTCTTGAGCACATGGCTTCCGAACTGTATGGAAAGATAAATAGAAATTAGTACAGTGAAGATCACTTCAAGTATAGGGAAGAACATTTTTTTAAGTGCCCAGAAATGAGACCAAGTATGATGCTTTCAGACAACTGGGATATTCTGTATGATTCATGGATCATAGGGCACAAAGACTGGAAAGGATAGGGGTGAAGACAGAAAAGGCTGAAACTGTAGGAAGGGAGTATATCCTAGAGGACTTCATATTCATGCTAAGAAGCATGGGCTATCCTGACAGCAAGGGGAGTCACGGACTATTATGGAGCAAAGGAGTGCTTTTGTCCAGTTCTGTGATGATAAAAAGTGGTTTAATATTCATTTCTTCCATTTTTAGATGTTCCCATAATGTGAACCTTGTGGTTGTGGAATGAGAGAATTTGGAATATCATACTTTGTTCTACTTGAACATCTACTATGTTGCCATGCATTATATCAGAAAATTTTCATATATAGGAATTTTTCTAATCTTGCTGACGTTGTTAAGGTGTTGTTATTCTTGTTTGACAGATCAGGAAGCTGATGTTCAGAGAGGTCAGCAGATGTATCCACAGTTTTAGAGGTGGTAAGTGAAAGGTATGTGATGGAGACCATCATTTCAGGTGGTGTGCTCAGTCTTTCCTTAAACCTTTGGCTCTGCTATCTTATCTTCTAGTTCGCCACAACTCTTGTATTCACAAGAGAGGCAATTTGGTGGGAAGCCAGGGGAAATAAGGTTGAGGGATACTTTGGTATAAGATAACAGCACTGACACCAATTCAGGAAATAGTGGCTACAAATCCTGGGCTGCAGGGGTGGTTTCAACATCCACAAATCAACCAGCGTGATACACCACATTAATAAAGGAAAGGATAAGAACCACATGATGGATGCAAGAAAAGCACTTGACAGTATCCTTTCTTGATTAAACAACAACAACAACAACAACAACAACAACAAAACCCTTAACAAAGTACAGATAGAAAGAACACACCTCGGGATGCCCAGGTGGCTCAGTCAGTTAAGCATCTGCCTTTGGCTCAGGCCATGATCCCAGGATCATAGGATCAGGTCCTTCATCTGGCTCCCTGCTCAGCCGAGAGCAGGCTTCTCCCTCCGCCTGTCACTCTCCCTGCTTGTGCTCGCTCTTGCTCTTTCTCTCTCTGACAAATAAATAAAAGGTAAGAAAGAAAGAATGAACGAACGAACATACCTCAACATCATGAAGACCATACACGAAAAGACCCACAGCTAGTATCATCCTCAATGGGAAAAAATGAGAGCTTTTCCCCTGAGGTCAGGAACACGACAAGGATGACTACTCTCACCACCTTTGCTGAACATAGTATTGAAAGCCCTAGCCTCAGCAGTCTGACAACAAAAAAGAAATGAAAGGCACCCAAATTGGCAAGGAAGAACTCAAACTATCAGTCTTCATAGACAACATGATACTCTAATGTAGGCATGTGATGTGATGAGCCCCCTGGGTGTTACATGCAACTGGACGAATTATTGAACACTACACCTGAAACTAATAATGTACTATGTTGGCTAATTGAGTTTAAATTTTAAAAAAGTCTCCTCAGAGAAAAAAAGAAAGAAAAAAAAAAGAAAAGAAAAAAGAAAAGAAAACCCCAAAAAGCTTACAAGAACACATACTAGAACTGATACAGGAATTCAGCAAAGCCGCAGGATATAAAATCAATACACAGAAGTCAGTTGCATTTCTATATAACAACAATGAAGCAGTAGAAAGAGAAATCAAGGAACCGATCCCCTTTACAACTGCAACAAAAACCAAAAGATACTTAGGGATAAACCTAACCAACGAGGGAAAAGATCTGTGTGCTCCGAGAACTATAGAACACTTAAAGAAATTGAAAAAGACACAAAGAAATGGAAAAACATTCCATGCTCATGGATCGTAAGAACAGATATTGTTAAAATGTCTATACTACCCAAAGCAATCTACACATTCAATGCAATCCCTAATAGAATGGCACCAGCATTTTTTGGAGCCAGCACAATCATTCTAAAATTTGTATGGAACCAGAAAAGACCCCAAATAGCAAGAGGAATGTTGAAAAAAGAGAACCAAAGTTGGAGGCATCATCACAATTCCAGACTTTAAGCTCTATGACAAAGCTGTAATCTTCAAGACAGTATGGTATTGGCACCAAAACAGACACATGGATCAATGGAACAGAAGAGAGAACCCAGAAATGGACCCTCAACTCTATGGTCAACTAATCTTCCACAAAGCAGGAAGGAATGTCTAACGGAAAAAAAGACAGCCTTTTCAACAAATGGCCTTGGGAAAACTGGACAGCGACATGCAGAAGAAAGAAACTGGACCACTTTCTCACACCATACACAAAAACAAACTCAAAATGGATGACAGACCTCAGTGTGAGACAGGAAGTCATCAAAATCCTTGAGGAGAACACAGGCAGCAACCTCTTTGACCTTGGCCATGGTAACTTCTTGTGAGACATGTCTCCAGAGGCAAGGGACACAAAAGCAAAGAGGAGCCACTGGGGCTTCATCAGGATAAAAATCTTCTGCACAGCGAAGGAAACAATCAACAAAACTAAAAGGCGACTTGCCGAGTGGGAGAAGATATTAGCAAATGACATTTTGGATAAGGGGCTGGTATCCAAGATCTACAAAGAACTCATCAGACTCAATACGCAAAAAGTTAAAAAAAAAATCCAGTTAAGAAATGGGCAGAAGATATGAACACACATTTCCCCAAAGAACACACAGAAACGGTTAACAGACACATGAAAAAATGCTCAATATCACTCATCATCAGGGAAATGCAAATCGAAAGCTACAATGAGATACCACCTCACACATGTCAGAATGTCTAAAAATTAACAACTCAGGAAACAACAGATGTCGGGCACGATTCAAAGCAAGGGGAATCTCCTTGTACTGTTGGTGGGAATGCAAACTTGGTACAGCCACTCTGTAAAACAGTATGGAGGTTCCTCAAAAAGACGGAAATAGAACTACCCTATGACCCAGTAATTTCACTACTAGGTATTTATCCAAAGGTACAAGAACAGTGATTCACAGGGGCACATGCACCCCAATGTGGCTAGTGCTGTTATGAACAATAGCCAAAATATGGAAAGAGCCCAGAGATGTCTATCAGCTGAAGAACAGATGAAGAAGATATCACACACACACACACACACACACACACACTGGAATATTACCCAGTCGTCAGAAAGGCTGAAATCTTGGTATTTGTAATGGCGTGGATCGAGGAATTTGTAATGACGTGGATGGAACTAGGGGTTATTATGCTAAGCAAAATACATCAGTCAGAGAAAGACAAATACCATATGATTGGACTCATATGTGGAATTTAAGATACAAAACAGAGGAACAGAGGGGAAGGGAATGAAAAATAAGATAAAAACAGAGAGAGAGGCAAACCATAGGGAACAAACTGAAGGTTCCTGGAGGGGACAGGGGTAGGGGCATGGAGTAAATAGGTGATGGGCAACTTGTTTGTCATGAGCACTGGGTGTTATAACGCAGGTGATGAATCACTAAATTCTGCTCCCCAAAGTAACACTACACTATATTTTAACTAACTTGAATATAAATAAAATCTTGAAAGAACAAAATTAAGAAAATAGTGGCTCCAAATCCCAGTTCTGTTGCTTAGTCACTGTGTCATCTTAGGGCAGTTACTTCACCCTCTCTGAACCTCAGTTGTCCCTTTTTTAAAGTACAAATAAATTTACACAAACTTACTTCTGGGAATCAAATACAATAATTTATGTCAAGAATCTACTACAGTGCCTGGCATGCAATGAGCCCTCAATAAACAAGGGCACGTATTATTATAATACCTACTGTGTAACTATAGGGAAAAGAGCCCTCTGTGAGCCTCAATTTTCTCATTTTCTGAAATCCAATGTGATTCATGTGTGTCTTACGAGCACAGTGCTGGGGACACAGTAGGCATTCACTAAAATAAACGATTACCAGTGTAGTAGCCATGGTATAATTACCATAGCCCTTGGTGAGAGTCAACATTGTATTCAAACACTGGCTTCAAACACTTGAGAAAGTTATTTAACCTCTTAGAGTCCTAGTATTCTTATTGGTCAAGTGGAGATAATATTCCTCAATTTGCCCAAGAGGCAGAGTTGTGAGAGCTGCAGATAATCTAGGTCAGTGGCCTGGCACATAGGACATACGCTGCACAGGAGGGTTGAATCCAGATTGCAGAGCCCTGAATCCCAGTCTTTTTTTATAAGCTGCTACAAAGCCTACTAAGTGGATACATTCTCTTTTCTTGAGTGAGAATGAGACATTAGAAAGTCACTAGTTTAAGTGAGAGCTAGAATCAGTTTCACAGCTATAAAGAACATATTCTAAAGGAGAGAGACTCATGGTAGAGAATGATGATGGGTATGGTTTTATTATGTGCCTACTGTGTGCCAAGTACTCTCTAAGTTGAAATTCTAATCAGTCCTCCAATTCTGCAAGACAGTTATTACCACCATACCATCAACATTTTTATAGTTAAGAACTGTAAAGCTCAGAGAGATTACGTACCTTGCCACGGTCACAGAGCTAGAAAGCAGCAGGTATGTCTGACTGCATAAGCCAGGCTCTTTCAACTGTACAAAGATGTCTATGAAGTAAGCACTCCCATAATAAAGATAAGAAAACAAGGCTTATTGTGAATTTATTTTAAAAAAAAAAAACCTTTTTGTCACGACTATTTGCAGTTTAAAAATCAATAACACCCCTCCTTTTTATCCCCAAGTGGGGGGGGGCGGTGGGGAAGAAAACGGCCTGTGCTGGTTCTAGTGGAACTGGAATGGCAGGACAAAATCAGATAATTAGTAATAATTTATTATGGTGCCTATAGTATGTGCCACACATTATACTGGAAGTTTTTCAATATACAGAATCTTTTGCTAACCTTCCAATGTTAGTAACGGTGTTGCGATCCCTGTTTGACAGATAAGGAAACTGGTGCTTGGAGACTTTTTTTTTTTTTTTTTTTTTGTCAGCAGATATATCCATGTTTTCAGAGGCGGTAAGTGAAAGATACGTGATGGAGGCCATACTGCCTCCAGTTAAGGGACAGTCAAAATGGCACTGGAATTGTTAACAAATCTATTAATCAGCATATTAGAATTTTACAGTCTATTATGGGGCTGGCTTAGCTTCGGGTTATCTGCAAAAACCTAATAAACCTGTAAAAAATCAGACTCAAATTTTTTGTCTCCATTTGTCTACACTTAAGCACTAATAATGATCACTCTTTATAGTCTTTTCTTCTCTATGATCAGCAGTGTTAGTTAAGTACTGTATTTTTCTAAGTCCACCCAGAGCAACATGTCTCTAGAGACGAAAAATTGCTTAAGCCCCAAAAACCCCGGTTCTCATTGGAACCTATTCCATGGTGGGTCCTAATCACAGAGTTTTTTCCATCGTGGATTTTTCTGATGTCAAACAAGATGAGACTTCCAACTGAAGGCCTTTTCACACTCATTGCATTCATAGGCATTCTCTTCACTGTGAATTCGGATGATGGTAAATAAGGTGAGATATCCGCAGAAAAGGCTTCATCACATGTGGGTTGCATTCTTAGGACTTTTCCTCATTATGGATATTCTAATAGTCATTAAGAACAGATCTCCACCTTACCTTTTTTTTTTTTTCCCACATGGGCTGCACAAATAGGGGTTTTTTTAGCACTCTAAATTCTGGTTTGTTCAATAAGGTGTGAACTCTGGCCAAAAGCTTTTCCCATATTCATTACACATCATATGGTATTTCTCTACTATGACTTTCCTGATGCTGAATAGGATTTGAGCCCCAAATAAATGCTATTCCGCATACAATCACACTTGTAAGGCTTTCTTCACTATGGATTTCACTATTTTCTATTTCTTCACTTTTTCTTCA
This sequence comes from Mustela putorius furo, assembly GCF_011764305.1. NCBI lineage: Eukaryota > Metazoa > Chordata > Mammalia > Carnivora > Mustelidae > Mustela > Mustela putorius. The sequence continues at coordinate 40,775 of NW_025422052.1, forward strand.
CTATGAATTAAGAGATGACCTGTAACTGAAGGCTTTCTCATATTTATTACACTATAAGGTTGCCACCTCCTATGAGAGCTCTGATAAAATGTGAACTATTGCTGAAAGTTTACCACATTCATTGTATTCTGAAGGTTTCCTCCGTATTCAGACATTTTATATGTCTTATATATGCTGCACTGGGCTCAAAACTAGGATTATATGAACCACAAGTTGGGGGATTTATCACAAATGGGATTTTCCTCTGATGACACAGAGTTTTCCCTCACAATCAGAGCTCCTGTCACATCCAAACAATCATAGGTTCATCTCCCGCGTGGGGCTTTAGTCCATCGGCCATTATTCTTCAAATTGTAACCTCTGGGAAGGAATGGGTTCCAGTCATTCCCATGCTGAGTTTCCCTGGGATATCACTGAACTGACTCACTTTCTTCAAGGCAGGGTCCTTCTTCAAAGAAGAGCCCATGGAATTCTGGCCAACAAAATCCACTTGGGTTTAGCCTCTTCAGGTACTTTTTGGTTATTTTTAAGATTTTTTTTATTTGTTTGAGAGAGAGTGAGAGCCAAGAGAGATCACAGAGGGACAGGGAGGAGGGAGAAGCAGACTCACAGCCAAGGGGGGACCCTGATGTGGGACTCGATCCCAGGACCCTGAGATCATGACGCTGAGTCGAAGGCAGACGCTTAGCCCACTGAGCCACCCAGGCACCCCGGGTACTTTTTTGGTTAAAATAAGATTGTGTTCATTGGGGTTTATCAACTGAAATGATAAAAAATAAAATTAAAAAGTAGTCTCAACTGTTTTCTATATTTGAGAATAAATCGATTGCCAGTCTGAAAATCATGGAAGAAAGGATTACCGAGTTTTCAAACAAATGCCCATTTGCCCATCATATTAAAGGACAGGACGAGCAAGTTGAAAAACGGGTTTCTGCCCCTGCCACCACCTGGATGTGTGTGTGTGTGTGTGTGTGGTGTGTGTGTTCGCGCATGCACATGCACACACACACACACACACACACAAGATATGCTGTTTTACAAAATTCCCCATATACTATCATATATTTTACAGTGAGCCAGGAAGAATGATTCCATTTCAAAAATCAGGAATCCGAGACAAAAACAATAAATATCATACTCACATGGCTAGTAATAACAAATCTTGGACTAGATATCATATTTTTGAGTACTGTTTTATTTTTTGTAACATGAACAAACACCAATTTGTATTTGAATTCATACGGAATTTCCTACTATAGCTATAATACCTGGAAAACTATTAAAAAAGATTTCAAACCTGTGAGATTTTAAAAAGAGAGAGGGAAGACAATAAAGCAAGAATATTTGTGTTTCTGCAATGCAGCAAGAATAAAGAAGCAAAAACTGAATCCTACTCAGCCTTGAGAGTGCATTCCAGTCTGTTAGAGAGAAGGAAGGGAGTTGGCACTGTGGGTGAAAGAAATGATGGAGCCTGGCCAGAGTGTCCTGTACAGTCTAGACCACAGAGTTCTCTGAGGTAAGCTTATAGCCTTACAGTCTTGGTTTAGGAAAGAAGATTTAGACAAACATCTCAGATCAGATGTTTCCTCTTCGACATCTCAAACTATGTGTTGAAGTTAACCCAAAAGCTTTTTATCCATCTGGGTGCATCTAAGTTACTCTGAGTCTCCAGGACTAGGAGGAAGGAGAATAATAATAATGGAGTTACAAGTATGTATCAGTCAGGGTCACAGCAGGAAACCGATAACACTCAAATTGGTAATTTCAGGAGAGTTTAATAAAGGAACTAATGCGGTGTGGGCAAGGGTATAAAGAAAATCACAAAAGGATTATCAGCATCCCCAGGCTAGTAACTGAAGGGTGATTTAAGCAACTCCAGGCCCAAAGGACTGAGGGGAAAGAACTTTAATATATATCCCAAGCCCAAGAGAGCTAAGTATAGAGGGACACTATATAGAAGCTGGAACCTTCATATGAAGGATGTAGCCAGCCAATGATGAGCCTACACAGAGGGAGCCTCAGAGCATAAATGTCACGACATCACTCTCCGTACCCTTTGACCTGACAAGGGCTTTCCCACTGGACAAGCTCAGTCCAGAAGCCAGAGGGCAAAGTCAATTCCTGGGGGCAAACAGCAGGGTGCAGAACGAGATTGGGGAAATGGATCTGGAGACACAAATGAAAAGACATAGTCGCAGAGGGTGTTTAGGATGGTTGGAAGATATTTAACACCTGGCTTTCCTCCAGGTAAGAATTGAACCCTATAATCGAGTGATTTAACCTTTTTCGCCATCTCCAAAATCATCAAATAATCCACTTTGGGTGAACCCTCCGACAATATTTATAACAAGATTCTCAGAGTAGAGCTTAAATACCAGAGGTTTAAGAGGAAGGAAGTATGAACTGGGAAACCATTTCCATTTATTAGAGTGAAAACAATCTAAAAATATTTGGAAATAAATTTGATAAGAAAAGCCGCGAATTATATGAAGAAAAACCATAAAGTCTTTTGGAAAGACAGAAAACAAAATCTGACCCAATTAGAAAGATAAACTATGTTTCTTGGATGAGAAGATTTCATTGATATGCATAAAATTAGAATACAATAATTAATTGAATATTAACTAGATTGCCCACAGGATTTCTTATTTTTGGAATTGCACAAAATAATCTAAAGTTTATTTGGAAAAATAAATGACCAAGAGCAGGTAGATTATTATGAAAAGGAATAGTGAGGGCATCTACCTTAGTGGATATGCTATAATGACAATACAATTACATACATGTATATATAATTAAATATAAAATGAAGGTGGGCAATTAAATTTACACTATAATTGACTGTCATAATATTGAACTGCTATTCCGTATAGCATGTACCCTATAGTACAATCAACAGAATCCAGCTGAATTAGAGTTAATATACGAAAACCATATGAATGTGCAAGGAAAATTAGGAAGCTAGAGGTACAATATAGGAGTCAGAGAAATCATCTCCACTGGAAATGGTGACAGTTCGAAAAGATTAAAAGGCTGACAGTTGACTACAAAACAAATTCAAAATTTTTTTTTTTTTTTTTTTTTTTTTTGAATGGACCAAGAGATATCATTCATATACAAATACAGATCAGCAAATAATATTTTTAATAAAGATTGACAAGGGTTTAATATCCAAACTATAATAGAAAGTAGTCTGAAAAACTAACTTAAAAAAAATGGGAAAAAGGATAAGAGGAATTCACAGAGTAGCAAATCTAAACTGCCAGGTATATTAATAAATATGGGTGGAGGGAGCCAAAAGTCTATGTAGTGAGATAAATGCCAATTAGATAAATAATGAGATTATTAGTTTGCATACATGAGATGGTTGAAACATTAAGAGTTATAATTCAATTATTGGTAAGGATGCAGCGAAAGGTTATTCCTATACACTGGTGGGAAAATTCTCAAGTCTTAAGACTTTGGGAACTTCAGAGCCAAAACTTGTAAAACCGTGTATTAAAACAATACCACAGACAACACACATACATCTTGTACTCAGTAAATCCAAACTCCTGGAGATCTCTTACCATAGAAATATAAGTCACAAAATATAAAGTCCTATGTGTGAAGGATGTTTATAGTAAGACTGGAAAAAAATTAAAGGCTCATCAAAACAAAGAACTGTAAATAATCTATAAGTTACCTACACCACAAATATGATACCACCATTTAAAACAATGAATTAGAACTATATAAGTTGACTTGGAGACATTTATACAGGTTATCATTATATACATAATATACAAGATTATGGAGAAGTACAATTAATACGATACCATCATGGTAGCAATGACAAAAAAAAACCATTATGTGTTTTATACATGCATGCATGGTGTATATTCGATCATGATTGAATGATAAAGAATGCAAAATAATATAGAAGGATACGTAATAGATATTAAAATGGGTTAATGAGGAATTTTTTTTTTTAGAAAAAAAGGGGTGGAAATTCAAGCCCAAGTAAGGAAAAATAGTAGACTGCATTAAAAGGTGGACATGTAGTATAACCACATTTATGTTGTCATGTGTGGAAAAGGTGATTGAAATTAATATAATTAAAAATATTATTAAAGCAGAAATGTGATAGCATGATTTCAAATTAAAATGTTCAGCAATATTAAAAATTAAAGGTGTGATTCTTCACCTTAAAAAACTCGATAGATGGGGCACCTAGGTGGCCCAGTCAGTTAAGCGTCTGACTCTTGGTTTTGGCTCAGCTCACTATTTCATGGGTCCTGACTCGAGCCCCCACATTGGGCTCTGTGCTCAGTGTAGATTCAGCTTAACTTCTCTCTCTCTCCCTCTCCCTCTGCCCTCACCCCCCCCATCCCCCGGCTATGTGTGCACAAGTATGTGGGCATTTGCACGCTCTCTCTCTCTTGCTCTCTCTCTCACAAATATAAATTTTTAATTGGAAAATGAAAAACCCAATGGATGGAACACAGAGGGAACACTTCCTAACTCACTCTATGAGGGCCAACATTACCTAATAATACCAATTAGATAAAGAACACTACAAGAATGGAAAAATTACAGACCCAATATATACCTCATGACAGCAGGTGCAAAAAATATTCAACACATTTTTACCACGTCAAAATCCAATGATGTATTAAAAGAATTATATACCACAGTCAAGTGGGATTATTCCAGGTATTGTTAATTGTCCAGTTCCAACATGCAAAAATCATTAATTAGGTAAGGTATCCATCCTATCACAATCAATCGATTTCTCATACGGTCCCATATTGTTCAATGCATAATAAAAAACATTTGACAAAAACGCAAAAGCCATTCATGAGAAAAACTGTCAGCAAGTAGGAATACTGGGGACAAAATCCCTCAGCTTAATAAAGAACACTACTAAAAACGTAACATATAACATCACACTTCTTAGGGATAACCCAGATGATTTTCTGCTAACATCAGGGAATAAGGACAGGATGTCCCATTCTCACCACTCCTATTCAACAGGCACGTCCTCAGTTACTGGTAAGAAGATAACCCAAGACAAAAAGCAAATGTATACAGATCGGGGGCACTTCTGGTGTCCTTTCTCCTAGGAGGACCTTGGGCCCCGGATCCCAATTTTGGAGGGTTGCAATTCTATTAAACTGGAGTTGGGGTAGGAAGCAGGGCCCAAGTCCCCCCTTCTTGCCTTCGGAGGGCCACCGGCCTCCAGGATCAGACCATGGCCCATAAACTGAAATACATAGATTAGAGGGACATGACAAGGTGCCTAAAGTTGATGGCGGGGGCTGGAACAATGGCCTACGAGCACTCATGAGTCTGTTTCACCACAGAAAGGGTCACAGAGCCAATTTCCTCTAAGTCAGATGAAGCGGCCTTCACTTCATGACCCCTGGTTTAAGTCACCCATTCATACAGGGACATTCAGGGATGGCCCCTTAAAAAAATGTCCTCTCCTCTCCCACCGGCAAAAAAGACCTACAGATGGTCAGCATCTTCCTTCTGTGAGTGCTGTCTCCAACACCATGTCCATGGGAAGCTTACAAGCATGTAACCGTGCCTAGAGCTAGGACGCGGAGGAGTGAGGACTGCCATCAGGCTTTGACAAGGAGGTGCATGAGGGATGGTGTGGGCCAAGTTTCAATACGCGCGCAGCCACATTATCCAGGGAGCCCAATCATCCTTGTTGGATCTCATGGGCCCGGACAGAGAGGGATGAGGTAATTCGCGGCCTTATCCTGTTCGATCTCACTGGGCATGGAGAGAGAGGGCTGAGGAATTCGGCCTTATCCTGGTTGATTCTCACCGGCGCTGAACACCGAAGAGGGCTGAGGAATTAGGCTCTTACTCTACTGGATGACTGTCGTCCATCACAGGAGATGAGCCTATTAGCTAGAGAGAGTATACAAGCTTGCCTATGGAAGCCACACAAGTAGCTCAGCAAGGGGACCAGGGAGGCCCATGTTCAAGGTGGAAAAAGCAAAGAGAAGAAAACAGACCAGGCAGGAAGGCTGTGTAGGCTTAAGGTGAGGCTGAGGCCACCAGGTATGCCTTGGAGAAGCCCTAGGCAAGACCCCTGGCTACGTTGGACTGTGCAAGATCTATGAAGTCCAAGAACCATCTCCAACAAGACTGCCACAACACAGATTTGTATCCTATCTCACTGCCCTGAAAAACCGTCGTGTACAATGGACAGGATGAATGAAACTTTTGCTTGGAAACCCGCCAGGTCCTTATCAAGGGTAATAAATGAGTCCGCCCCAAGCCCACCCCCAACGACACCCGAAAGAACCAAATGGTGGACCACTCTGCTTCCCCCACCCCGGGTTATGAGGAGCACAGTTTGGGGTCCACCAACATAGACCTCAACCCCCTCTGCCCCCAGTATCCTGCACCATAGCCTACATGTCTATGTGTCAGTTCTCACCAGCCAGTCCTAGATGAAAAACTTACTGGCACGGATTTTCAAGGGAAAGACCTCTTCTCTTCCTCATGTTTGCCAGGGGGGTATTGGGACAGTATGGATTTCTGAGTGGAGTTAGTTCCAGTATTGATTCCTGCCTTCTGCTGAGGGGGTGATAACCACCATCCCAGGAATTCTCAATAAAAAGAAATACATGAAAGCTATACAGATTGGAGGAAAGGAGATTATAAAAACTTTCATGGTTTGCAGATGTCATGATTGTCGATGTAGAAAAGTCCAAAAGGTTCTAACCAAAATTGCCCACATGTAGGAAGATCATGAACTTACCTCCTTTGCTGGGACCATAGCAAATCTATACCTGACATTATACCAGCAATTCCTCCTGAAGAAGAAAGGAGAGCTGACCGAACAGCTTGCACAAAACAAAAGATAGCAGATACCCACATAGAGAACATTGAAGCCGGAGACACAGTAAGGGAAATTCCCACCCCCCGATTGCTGCCACTACTGCCAGTGAGGTAGAGAGAGTACTGAAGGGACAATGTGCAGCATCCACTGTCCTGGTGCAAAGGAAAAAAAAAAAAAAAAAAAAAAGCTTAAAAGATGGCTTAACGATAGCAACTAGAACTAAAGGATCCGGCCCTCAGATCTCCAGCAAATCGGGGCAGGTAGCTACCAGAACCTCTCCTATGGGTCACTGGAACCTGGGCAAGTGGCCCATGGGCTTTACATTCCGCCACCACCTTGATAGCCTGGATGGGAGCACAGGGGGCAGGGCCCATAGATGGCCCTCACCCCCTCAGTGATCCCCAGCCCCACATAAGCCCAGAAGTCCCACCAAGGCAGCCACAGTGCACCGCCCAGTGGGACACACCTGGTCAAAGCTCATCTACCCAGAACAGATCACTGACATGTGTGAAGCACCCCAGAAACTATCCAGGCAAAAGACCACTTCAGCACCACCAGATGAACCTGCTAGTGCCACTACTGGCACAGAGTAACGCTGGAACCTCCTGGCTCCTGTCTTTCCTTGGCTCTCTTCTTATAGTGACAACCACCAGTGGAAACACCAGGTTCATGCCCCCACCTCCTCGTTCCTGCAATTGCCAGTGAGGGCATCCACTGTGATGAGCCTGGCAGACCACCACCTGCTCTCACTTCAGCTTCAACTGTCCTGCCAGGGATACCCTCTGTGTGGAGAGCCCAAGAACCCACCCAGCCCATGCCCACTTCCACCTCAAACAATCCCATGGAGGACAGCCCCAGCACAGGACTCCCCCAGGCATCCTAAGCCCACAACCAGGCCACAGCTCCAGCTATCCCGGCAAAGTCACCAGGCACCCAGTCCTACATACACAGGGAATGAGCATACAACCATTCCTGGAAGGGTAGACAGAAGTAGATGTTCTACCTAAGTCATAGAAACAAAAACACAGAAAGTTCAAGCAAATGAGGAGGAGACAAAGGAGGATATGGTCCAAAAGAAAAGAACAATCAAAAACCGCAGAAAAAGAAAAAGAAATAAATGAAACGTAGATCAACAATCTACATAATAACAAGTTCCCAAATCTTGGTCATAAAGGTTTTTTCACCAGGCTGTATAGAAGAAGACCAGATGCACTTAGTGAGAATTTAAACCCAAGATGAAAAGCACAAATATCAGGCAGGGTGCCCTGGGTGGCTAATTGGTTAAGTGCACCTAACTTTGGCTTCAGGTCCAACGATTACAGGATACTGGGTTGGGACCGCCACATCAGGCTCCCATGCTACATGAGGGGTGGGCTGCTTCTTCGTGCTCTCCCCTCTCCCTCTGTGCCGCTGCCCCGATTGGGGCTCTCTTGCTCTCTTATGCTCCACACTCCTGGCCAATAAATGAATACAATATTTTTAAAAAGAGATTAGAAAAATTTAAAAAGAATCAGTGAGGGTTGAAAAATGTCATGACCAAAATGAAAACTGCACTTAGAGAGAATCAACAGTTGAGTAGAGGGTACAAGAAGAAACATATCAGCACTATGGACGTTGTTTAAAGGAAAGCACCCAAGATCGACAGCAAAAAGGGTGAAAAACAGACCTTAAACCTTAAAAAATGAAGATAGTTAATGGATGTCTAAGCACAAAATCAAATGATAATCAAAATGCAGGATGAATATTTGCATTTTGGCCATTCCCAGAAGGAGACGAAGAAGATCTATAGGGTATTTTAAAAAAACAAACAAAACAAACCCTATGCGAAGCAAGAACACGCCTGAAAAATCCACTACTCCTGCGGAAGGAAACACATACAGCTTCAAGAAGCACAGAGAGTTCCAAACAAGATGGAACCCAAGGAGGTCTGCACCAAAACACATAATAAGTAAAATGCCAAGGATTAAGATGAAGAGAGAAAATTTTCCAAAAAAAAACAGCAAAGAGGAGGGGTGCCTGGGTAGCTTAGTGTAGTCCAGTTACATAATATGCAACTCTTGATTTCAGCTCCAGGTCATGCCTCTCAGGGAGGGTTGCGAGGACTGAACCCCATGCTGGGCTCAGTGCTGTTGTCATGGAAATCTGCCTTAAGATTTCTCTCTCCCTCTCCTTCCTTCTCTCCTTCCTCCACCTTCCATTTCTCTTAAACCCTCCCCAGCCCGCAACTTCTTCTCATCAAAGAAACATAAAAACCTAAACCCAGCTACCCCCTCCCCCCCCCCCCTTTCTCGAAAAACAGACAGACTAGAGGGACAACCAAAAAATAAACCAAAGAAACATGGCAAGGGGGAGAAACAAAAACTAATAAGAATATGTACAAGGGAAACACCTAGTCATGCGCAGAAAAGAGCTCCCAGCTGATTCTGCCTCACGGTGCCGAAATTGTTGCAGGTTGAAAGAAAAGTCCGGTGACACATACTATATATTCAAAGTGCTGAAACCAAAAAACTTACACCCAATATTCAAGTATTCTAGGCCAAGCAAGGTTATCACTTCAGAAAATCAAGTAAAAGATGGAGAAAGCTAGAGAGTTTTCCTAGTGCAAATTTGAAACTGCAAAAAAGGAGTCATCATCGCCACTAAATTGGGGCCTTAGAAGAAAATACCTGAAGAGAGTTTTTGAAGTGAAAAGAAAGGGCCGAGAGGAAGGAGACTGGGCCATAATTACAAGTAAGAAAATTATAAAATGAATAATTACATGAGGAAAAAGTAAACATACAGGAAAGGTAGTAGAGCACACTCACTTAGAAAGCTATCTATAACAGGTTAAAAGACAAAGTAGTAAAATTCAATTGTATCTATGAAAATTAGTTAAACAAGGACTCAAAAAATAAACCGATATAACATGTTGACAACACAACCACACTAACATGGGGAGAGGGGGAAGCAAAAATTAAGTTTGTTCAGATTGGGCCCCAAACTCATGTGACCATCAATTGTAATATAGGACTGCTATATACTTAGGATGTTTTCTATATGAACCTCAGGATAAACAAACACCCAATCCTATAATGGGTACACAAAACATAGGGGCGCCTGGGGTCCTAAGTGGATTAAGCACTCTGCCTTTGGATCGGGTCATGATCTCATGGTCCTTGGATGGAGCCCCCACATCAGGCTCTCTGCTCGGCAGGGAACCTGCTTCCCCCTTTCTCCTCTGCCTGCCTCTTCTGCCTACTTGTGACCTCTCTCTCTGTGTCCAATAAATAAATAAAGTCTTTAATAAGAAATAAATAAATAATTTTCTTAAAGAATATATAAAAATATATAAAGGAAAGGAACGGAAAGCCAAGCATAAACACTGAAGACAACTCATCAAATCAAATGAAGGTGGAGCAAGAGAAAAAGAAAAGGAACAGAGAAGAGCTAGGCCGAACAGAAAAAAACAATTACAAAAATGGCAGTAAGTACATAACCTATCAAGAACTACTTTAAATACCAATGGTCTAATTGCTCCAATCAAAAGGACACAGGACGGGAGGAATGGATTTTAAAAAAAAAAAAAGCAAGACCCCCACTACCTGCTTGCCTACAACCGTCCCTACTTCAGACCTCAAGACACCATACAGACTAAACACTGAAGGGACAGAAAAAGATATTTCGATACAATGGCCGTGAAACAAAAAACCAAAAAAAAACGCCACAGGTTACCAATACTATATCCACAAGGAGATTAAACAATGTCGGTAACCAAGAGATAAAGTAGGGC